>NW_017306663.1:321286-326644 GCF_000935625.1 Nanorana parkeri
CCCTGAAATGAGAAGGGCACCTCCCTGAAATTAATTATTTCAGGTTGGGATGCCTGAAATACATACCTGGCAGATGTGCTGCCCCTCTACTCCCTGTTTCCCCGAGGCCAGGGCTCGGTGGCCTTGTGGGAAATACAGCCCTGACCCTATAGGTTATAATGTGAAGGAATTCAATGAATCAAAAAGTTCTCAAGCTGAATCAGTGTGTAGCACAGAAAAGCTTTCTTACAACAGAAGGAATTCACGTCTCATTCTATCACATACCCCCCCACAAAATATTCCTGCTGCTGTTGTTGACACCCCTTCCTGCCCAGCACTGCACTGTTTGAGTGTCAGTGTCTGGGTTATATAAAACCTTGGCTATAACGCTGAGAAGCAGTCATTTTTTTTTTATTAATGCTTTTTGCTTTAAAATGTTAGCATTTGACATTGAAAGGGTTGTTATACATTACAAGATTTCACATACTAAATTTCATCATTCGGAAGGACGGAGGAGAAAATCATAAAAGGGTCCATAAAAGAAACCACAATAGAACAACGATAATGAAAAATGACAACTAGGGGAAAATAACCACAACTGTGCTGTATTCTGTTGTTTTATAGTCCTGATGAAGGGGGTGCATTTACCCCAAAACACCTCAACCTTTGTTTTACCTACTAAGCCCCAGTAAATCTTTTGAAAGATTCACCAAACTTGTATGTGGTTTTGTTAACACATATCCTGGCACTTGTTAAAAACATTTATTCCCCCTTAGATTAAATGATGAATTACAGATACAATATTATTGCAAAGGCAGAATACATTATAGATCACAATCCTTACTTGCTGTTGCGTTGCCATCACATTAGTAATGTGCTTGATGATAATGTATAATTCATGCAAGAGAAACATTTAGTAACATTATATAATTACCTTTTACTAACCTACCATTGAAAATGTTCTGATATACATAATTTAGTAATCACAAAATTAGTATTTATCATATAAAAAAGACAGAATTGAGATAAAGCAGCTGCTAGACTTTTGTTTGTTTGTGGTATTTATGGTGAGGATCCAGCAGTAAAAAAAATGTGTAACAACACAAACATGGTTCTGTTACATTACTGGGAATATTATTTTTCAATTGTCAGTATGTTCCCAGTCATAATTATGTCTTTTTGCACTGCTGACCTTCCAGGGACCTAAATTCTTTAAGTTTTAATGAAACAGCATGTTTAAACCAACTGGTTGGTTTTTCATGCATACTAGTGAACCTCTACTGCACAACAGGAAACAAAAAGAAGTGAAAAGAAACACCTCAAAACTGGCTTCAAAACCCCAATGAACCACCCAGCTGTGCACATCTTACTGCGTAGTCAAAACTTATCATTTTAGTTTTAGATAGGATGGTGGCATCCTATCAGTTAATTTTTCCTCTTCTCCAATGTCCCATCTTGGATATTTTTTTCTTCACTGCCTGTCTTGGAGATACAACATGAAGTGAAGAAATGACTAGTTTGTCATGCTTTTAGCAGTTATTTTGTCATTGTAAAGCATTGTCATGCAGTCATGTGCAAACCTAAGTAGACCCCATGGAAATTGTTGACCTTTTACACATATTTGAACAGGCAAACATTAGTTCTTGATTCAAATAGTGCATATTGATAAAGGTGATATATATACGTGAACAAATTACACATAATGATGACATGATGTATACATTTGCTTAATCTAAATGGCTCAAAATGTAGATGTATCATATAGGACAAGTAAGTACATCCCTATATTTACCTCTTTTACATCCATGAAATGACAATCAGGTGTTCCAGATTAGATGCCACTTATTAGAGACTCCTTATTGAGTTTGCAAGTAGTATTTATTTAAACTTCCGATATCTAGGCTCTTGAATTCACTTTGCTTTTGATTTGTGTGGTGTCATCATGCCAAGATCAATAGAGCTTTCAAAGACTCTCAAAAAGAAGGCTATGAGTCTGGCAATAGATTTAAAAAATGGCAAAAAATGTTGAAATCAATTATTGTACTGTAAGGAAAATATTCTGTGGTGTAGATTAAAATGACTGCTAACTTGTCTAGGACTGACCAACCTAGAAAATTCAGCCCAAGAGCTGACGGTGTGATGCAAAACAAAGTCTCCAAAACCCCCGAAAATGTAACCAATGGGGTGTTTAGGTAACTCTTGCAACAGTTGGAGTCAAAGTGCATGCATCTACAATCTGAAAAAGATTGCATCAATTTATTCTACATGAGACGTGTGTTAATAAAAAGCTTTTGCTGTCCAAAAAATTCATTAGAGTGAGATTACAGTTTGTCATGGGACCTACAGGCAAAAATCAGGCCTCCTTTTCAGAACAGTGTTCTGAAGACTGCTTAATCAAAGATACAGTTTTTTGGTTACAGTAAAAGTAGACATATTTCCTGCAAACCAAAGACAGTAGTTCAGGAATAGAACCTCATAACATCTGTGCAGAATGGCTGTGAAAATGTTATGGTTTGGGATTGCTTTGCTGCTCCAAGGCCTAGGCAGCTCGCACAGCTCGTCAACTTTACATTCTGCATCATATCAATGTGTGCTTGATGAGAATGTGAAGCCAGCTGCCCAAACGTTGAAGCTGGACCACAAATGGGTCTTTAAACATGATATCAATCAGAAGCATGCTAGCAAATCCAACAAAGAATGGCTCAGAAAGATGGAAATAGAGATTATGGAATACCCTACCCAAAGCCCTGATTTTATTCCTATTGAAATGCGGTGGGGGATTTTGGAAGAGACAGTTCATGCATGGAAAAACAAAAAATCTTGGAACTGAAGGAGTTTTGCATGAAGATGTAGTCAAAAATGTTAATCTCAATGTCAGAGCCTGGTGGGCAGTTATACAAAATGCCTACAAAAAAGTAATTTCTTCTAAAAGGGGCAAGGGTGTGCTCACTTTTTTTCACAGGAGCCTATTAAATCTGACTATATATATATATAACATTAGTTATGTATATTTTAAAATCCTTAAATACATTTTTAGATAGAA
This sequence comes from Nanorana parkeri, assembly GCF_000935625.1. Lineage (NCBI taxonomy): Eukaryota > Metazoa > Chordata > Amphibia > Anura > Dicroglossidae > Nanorana > Nanorana parkeri. Next base: position 324,309 of record NW_017306663.1, read on the forward strand.
CTAACATAAGTACTTCAGCCTTCTTTAGCTGCTCCTTGTTTGTCCAATTAAAGGCTATAGTGTGCTATAGACCAGACTTTATTGCTTAACTGCAGTGTACACACGGAGAGTTTTAGTAGCTGGGCTAGGTGCTTGGATCAAATATGGGATAAATAACAAAACAAAACCTTTGGCAGGAAAAACATTAACAGATGCATACAGTACATTTATTTCAACTGTGAATTTCATTTTCATGGAGCTCAGTTTTAAAATGTTCCTTGAATGAAAATGCAAGTGTGCCTAGCTAGTAGTCCACTAAAATAAAATACACTAATTGAAAGCTAAAAAAAACCAGTAAATGTTAGAGGAAAATAAGGAAAAAAAATACCTCAGACCCCAGCTCTCTGCCACTTCCTCTAATCTGAGTATGTGTTCCCGCAATGTGCAGTAGTAAATTCTGGATGAATTGAGAGGTTCAATTATGTCACTGGCTCTTACAGGAATCAGCCAGAAGCAAGGGTCTGGTTTTTAATCACTGTACTTTATTTTAGGAGTGGGGTCTCCCAGATAAGTGGACCCTGCATTTTTATGCAAGGTCCACTTTAAGTTATACACTATAAATAGTCCAAACATAAATCACAATATTTTTATGATTAGCAATATTTTATTTGCAAACATTAACGTTAATGAATACTATGTTTTTTTTCTAGCATTAATAAAAGATAATATACATTAATAGAAATGAGGAGTGGTTGCAGAGCAGATGACATATCAACAATGAAATCATTGTAGACTGTAAATGGTAGCCTTTTATCACAATTTACTGTTCTTCCTTGGCTTAAACATGTTGTTTCATGTGTTGTAGTGGAGAACAGATACATGATGAAGGATCTTCAAACTGACTGGGCACAGCCAAATGAATCATATGGAAGGTTCAGCTCTCTCTTTAATGTGAAAGGTACTAACTAGCATTATTATCACTGCTGTTTTTTTCTTCTGAGCAAAAGTATACTAAACATATGTATTTCGGAACTTGTTTTATATTTTAATCCCAAGCGGCCTTGGTGCCACTGGTCATTTATTACACGCTATGTATCGCTTATAATTTCACATAGGAAGTTTTACATAAAAGAACCAAATTATACAAAGTGGCAACCATAAGAGAGCAAGTCAGAAAGTGTGAGAGATGGAGAGAGAAAACTCAATATGAAAGCAAAGAGTAAATCACAATGTATAGTAAGCCTAAATAGTGATGAGTACATTTTAATTTTGGCCTTCAGATTATAAATAATTTGACATAAGCAGAATAATCACATTTAACCACTCTGAAGTGGAAAAGGTGATCATACGATTACAGTGCACGTTTACGATATTTCAGATTAAATATGAAAAGATATTGATAGCATATGTCATATGAGGACTATGCTGTACACTCAGCGGCCACTTTATTCAGTTTACCTAATTGTAAAAAAAATATAGAAAAACAGGGATTCATGGGGCTGCAACTTAATCCATAAGACATGGGGACATGGTTAAGAGGTTCACTTGTTCAAACAACATTCTAAAACTAAAGATGTATGATCTAAGCTACAAGTGCATCTATTGTGGGGACCAGGTGTTAAGGTTAAAGCATCTCAGAAACGACTAATTCCCCGGGATTTACATGTTTTACAATCTCCACAGCTACTTAGATAGCTGTACATAGATGTTATGTGAGGAAAGATGACTAACTGATGAAAAAGGTAAGGGGATGGCTATAAACCTAGTGCTCATGTCAACTGTAGCAACGTCTGGAAGGAAATAGGGAGTTTGCATAATCTGTCTTTTTTACACTGATTTCTCTATTTCTTAAATTAGGTTATACAGTATGATTATGTACTGTCTAATAAAGATTATGATTTTAATGTTTGTTATTATTGTGCGCATTCTTACCTTGCTTATACTTTGCAGGAGCAGGACGACAATCCTTTCAGCCCTCTTCTGGACGTTCATTAAATGACAGTCCTTCTGCAGGCATGAACAGCATCTATGGAACCAAAGGTATAAAATACATTCACAATGTTTTCTGTTTCTGGTATAATTTCGTATGTACAGTATACATGATGCCTATAGGCTACTTTCATATATAAGGCATCAGCTACTATAGGCGCACTGCATATGGTTAGAAGTGCATACACCATATATAATAAAAAGATTCCTACCAAGAAAACTGCTAACTCTATAAATGAGCATTATATACTATACTGTGTATTCAAATACTACATTTGAATGTTTTATATGACATAACTTTGATGTTATCATTGTTGAAGTGTTTATTAGGACACATTTCATTTGCAAAATAAAAACATTATATATAC
>NW_017306663.1:327687-338954 GCF_000935625.1 Nanorana parkeri
TCTATATATATCTATATATAGATATATATAGAGATATATATATCTATATATATATATCTATATATAGATATATATATATATATACACACACACACACACACACACATAAAATCATTTGGAAAAAAAAACAAAAAACATGATTTGGCACATTTAAAGGTTTCAGCAGGATTAAAGTGACAGTTAAGCTAATACCTCAGGTGTTAGGATTTATTGTCACTATCACCGTCACACCCCATAGCCTTTCCATTGACACACACACACATGAGGTGGATTTAAAACTGTATGATACCTGAAAGCTATTTGTGAAACTTAATCTAATGTATATTAAATGTCTTTGTTTGTGAGCATTAAGGGATAGTCCTAATTAAATCTGTTTTCAGATTCTTGGTAGAGTGATAACACATAATGGAAAGTGAGGGACACTCTAGGAGTTTTCCAAAATCATTTGAAATGCAAATTGAAGTTCTCGCCAGACAAAAATTGTATCTCACCTATAGAGGACGTAGTGATTATAATTAGAGGAGGGAGATTGGGTATGCACCCATGACTACAAATTCTGCAAATTAAAGGTCCGAAAAGAACACACCAGCCGCTATAAAAGTGGTGGATGAATTCTCTATTAATAATAGGTATACTCTAACTATGGCCTGAAAAGGGTTTAAAGTCATTTTTTATTCTTACCAAAAGAAATGTCATGTAATGCATTTTTAAAAGTTTTCATAAGCTTGACTGAGTGCAATAGTAAGAAAAAATGCTGCAAACAGGACATTTTAACAAGAGAAAATATGTAAATATCATGCAAAACTACAAAAAAACATTATTAATCTAACAGTGTAAATAATGTACATAAAATTAAGATTTAAAAAAAATATCCATAGTTGCATATCGTTGTGTATGAGCCTAACAACCTAACATTGGAGATAAGTAATGTACTGTAACAGTTGTACGCAATTCTCCGTTCTGCATTATTTCTGTTAATAGATGCATGATTTGCCCAGTAATATGTGTGCTTGTTGCATTCTCTAATTCAGTACCTCGCATGCAATAAGGCTACTGTCTGAAGTATATTTGTTGAATGCAGATCAGACTTCAAAAAACTAAGACAGCAAATAAACAAAAATGGAAATTTCCTGTACATGATGGTTGGAGTGATTACTTGGCAAAGGGAACATTGTGCTCCCTTAGTAAGTCAACTCCAGTGTTTACTACTTTAGTCAGAGATGGAGGCAAATTTTGCGAATATATAGCCTAATGGATCCAAAGCAATCATGGATTTCTAAGATCTGTCTTTTTTAAATGTATTAGTGATAAATCTCCAGCTATAGTGATATCCAAAACTGAATATCAAACATTTCACTATAAATGAGATAATATTGCCATGTAATAGAAGTTAATCTTGATATTACAGTTATATCTTTGTACCCTAAGAATCCTCTATAGATATTTTTAAAATAAGGACTTTCTTCTGTAGTGTAATTCTCAAGAGATTGCACCTCTTGTTATAGGATCACACAGGATGTATGACGCTTCTTCCTTTCCGACCCAAGAGGATAACCCCAACTTCTCTCCTTCAAACTATTCTCAGAAAGGTATTTCTACTGGTTCCGGTGCTAATTAAACATTATACTAAGTGCTATATCTGCAGTAGAGATCAGGGTATGAATCATGTAAAGAGAAGTTCCATCTTTTGATCACTGCATGTGCTTTGCGGCTGGCTTTCACTGCTTTGCTGACCTGCCCTCAATGTCATATTTGTGACCAGCACTTCTTTAAGTTCTAAAGAAATAACAAAGCCAAAGAAGACAGTTATAAATTATATCTATAAAAATACGTTATGTAATTTATAGAAATAAAATGTATTTGTTCTTTGCTGCGTATAAGGATAGCAGAGTGGGGTTTAAGAAGCTTTAGAAGATATTATACTTTTAAGTAAAGGAAACCTGAAATATTATTATACAGGATTTATATAGCGCCAACAGTTTGTGCAGCGCTTTACAATATAAGGAAGACATTACAATCACAATACAATTCAAGACAAGATGGTAAGGAAGGCCCTGCCCCTCAGTGCGTACAATCTAAAAGGGAGGGAGAAGTGATACATGAGGAGGTAGCTGTGTGGGGATGAATCCAATGATGTCAAGGCACCAACCAACAAAAGCTTTGCCACAGACATGGAAATCCTCAAAGCAGAGTCTGCTGGTGAGTTCACTTGCATTAGGTCATAATCATCTGTTTCTATTGGGTCTCCTCCAATCTCTATCAGCTTGTGAACTATAGCTCCTTTAACTGGTGGGCTATGCTGTTGTTGTTACTGTTACTACTACTATTACTATCAACAGTCTAGAACCAGATAGATGAGACAAGAATGCCCCCCAAAAAGTAGGTGTAAGACAGCAGAGGCGCCCAGGTGGGAGAGATTAAATGATTGTGTTTCTTCAATTTAGACTTTTATTCCAGGAAATACACACATAACTAACAACTTCTCAACGCGTTTCATGGCTCTAAAATCCCTGCTTCTTCAGGAGGGTGTGATGAGACACTATAAGCAGAGTGGTAGCGTCTCTCGGCGTGTGTAATCAGAGAAGTAGTCTATAACCAGAGATGTTTTGGCTAGATTGGCCATTGTTAGATATAATATGATAATAATATGCACATGTATAAGATATATTGCTAAATATAGTCTGGATCCACCATGATATTAAGTTGTTGAGATGTAGATTATGGTCATACATTGTTGGGGTCTGGTAGCTTATGCTCTCAGATCCACATCACCTTCCTTATGGTACCAAAATGTGTTTTTGGTACTGAAATATAAACCAGTTAGATAAGTCTATATATGTGTATTACCAAATCTCTTAAAAAGTCAGACTGCTTATGTATTAGCTTTAGCTTAGTCCCACCGATCATGTTTGTAAGGGTATTTTATTTGTATTCTGTGTGCGTGTATATATATATATATATATATATATATACACACACACAGTATGTATGTAATGTGTATTACCAAATCTCTTAAAAAGTTATCTGTACTTTTAAACAACAAATTGATATTTCCACTTTGGGTAAAAAATGTAACCGTTTAGATTTCCCATACTTTTTGTACAAGTGCCAGTGATTACTTAGGCAAATAGGGGGGTGAATCTCTCTAGTGAGGACACGCAATCAGTAATATCCTGACAGAGGTTCTATGTTTTCCTTCTCTATCCATAAATAAAAAAAAGAGATATTCCAGTTACTAACAGTACTCACAGGTGCAGGAAGTGCTTGTACTGCTTAAATATGTTCAAACATGTTGGAAAATCTCCGTGAATGTTTTGTAATCGCTTCCCTTTCTCATGAGTGAGTGGAATAAACCTTCATAGACTGTGTATCACAACAGAACATCATCCAACCCTGAGATAAAATCGGGTGCTGGAAAAGGAGGTCAATGTGATCTTTCATGCTTACTCTTATCCTGTTTGAGATCTGCCTGTGTAACTGCATACACACATTCTATGCTATAACTAGCTTTCTTTACTGGAAAAACATTTCTCAGCCTACAGCCTGCCTATTTATTTATGCTTTTTGAAGAATGCATTCAAGTTTAATCGAAATGCTTAATGCAGCAAAGTGTTACTTTATTCAATCAACAATAAAAGTTACTAACATTTATGCTTGTTTCTCACAGACTCAGCAACGTCCTTTCTATGTGAACAAAGGAAATACCACTAGTACCGAATCCCCATGAATCCCTGGGACCAAGCTCTAAGATTATGTACCAAAGCTATAGATTTGTGGGCAGAAAGAGGGTGGGGATCTGTGCTTAATTCCTTCACTGCTGTTGTAGTGAATGCGTTGTGACTGGATTTTGCTGGGAAGAAGAAAACTGGTTTTAGTCTAGCCAAAGGCAACAATTGCTTACTGGAATTCCAGGGTGGGTCCAGCAAGAATGAACCTTTATCTATGTTTTGCAAGTTAACCCTTTATTGATATAGAAACCATTAAGCTATTACTGACAACATATTACTATTTAGAAGAAAAAAAGAAATTGAGGAAAACATTCATCAATAAATTCATCTAAAGAGCTATATCCATGTATCTGCATTTTGTTTTTGGTGTACTGTTTGTCAAAAAATGCTGTTATATCGTTGTTATTGACTTAAACAGTTCTTAACCACTTCAGAACCAGCATGTTACACCCCTTCCTGTCGAGGATATTTTTCATTTTTTTTTTAGTGCTATGACAGTTTGACAGTTACTCAAAGAACACTGTACTCAAATTAATTTTATACTTTTTTTTGCAGTAGATAGAGCTTTCTTTTCATTGTATTTGATAACCAGTGTTGTTGTTTTTTATATTTTGTTACTATATAAAGAAAAAAAGACCAAAGAATAAAAAAAGTTTCCCTTTAGAATAAAACATATCAAATAAAACTGTGAGGACAGTACCAACATCCCTTATAATAACACATTTTTTTGGATAGGTGATCTAATTTTTTGGGAAATAAAAAACATGCTGATACTGAGGTGCTTAAAAAATAAATGTCGGTGCACTTAGTCACCCACTGAAGGCAAGTGCAAGTCTTCTATTATTAGTGAAAGAAAGTTGAAAGAATGAAAAGTTAAAATTGCATTGCACTGAAATTACATTGCTTGCAATGGCTAGATGTCATGGATAAATCCAAAACACTTCAAACCCCACCCAAAACCATCCCACACTTATTGGTAGTCAGTGGCAGCTGAGAACACATGGCACAAAGGCTCTCCAATTAACGTCTGTGCCAATAACAGCTTTCTGCTGTTTAATGACACTGGGAACAATGGCTATATGTATACACTTGCGAGCGGGAAAGGATGTACAGGTATGTCCACCTGCTTTAGGATCGGCCAGACGCAAGGTGGTTAAGTCTTTTAATATATACCAATGCAAAGTCATTGGGCCAAAGGCACAAAAACAGGGTTTTTTTTTAGGCGCGTACACAGTTTTCAACTTTTAGATAAAAACAATATCACCTTTATTACGCATAAAAGTGTAGCATAAAACTTTAAAACAAAATACGCTGTTGGTTTACATACACAGGAGTTCTTTACAGCTGGACCACACATGTACATGGTACATGTGAACAATGATTCCAGAGGTGGTATAATAGCCACTGTATTTCCCTCAATGCGTTTCGCTGATGACAGCTTCCTGTAATATTATAAGCATTCAAGGATAAATTTGCAACATAAACCATATGCGATATATACATAAAACAAAGTTATTCATGGTTATCAGCTTAGAAAAATCAGCGTGAAGTCAGATGAAGGAGAGCAGAGCATCCGGACAGCAGTTCCCTCCCCAGGGGGGTCGCAAGAGAAGTGACCACGGCAAGGGGGCGTTGCTATGGCATAGAACCGAGCCTTCCTCTGCTAAACATGTTAAATTGATAACTAAGTATTTTAATGTTTGACCTAACATTCACACAACTTTTATGCAAGACTCACACATTTTGTTGATTCAATTGGAAAAAAATGTGTGAATCTTGGGTGAAAACATGGATAAATAGGGCCTTTACACATGTTCTGATGTAAATTATTGAGCCAATGAATCCACACAAACAGCTAATGTTTTTGTAAATGTATTTTACATTTATTTTAGATAACAGGAAATGGAAACAAACTCATTGCTGCAAAATATATTTTGAATACATCTTATATATAATATACAGATCGTTGTCAAGCTGTACAGTTTGAGTATGCAAAAGAAATATAAAGGAAGAGAATAAAGGAAAGTAGGAGAAAATATATGACATCACAATATTCCATAGCCTCTATTCAACACAGTAAATACATTTTTTTTAACTTTCAAAGTATTTTATTAATTTTCCAAAGTAGAATAAAACAATAAAATAGCACATGATGCACAGTCAGTATAGCACACAATTGCATTTCAGATTCTACCACATTAGCATAGTCAAGTAGTAGGGGGGGATCACTAGATGCCATACACACCATATATAATAGTTCTGTAAAACAGATCATATCTATCACTCTATTCTTGCCAATTTATCCCCCATCAGCAAAAACTCAAAACAGTCTGAGAGGAATATCTGGTATAGGGATCCGCCTATGTCTGCAGCAAACATTTGTTATGATCTCCTCCATATCTATATAAATAGAAGACTTTCTGTCCAACATCAATGCACTAAACAGCTCACGTGTGCGAGCATAAAAAAAAAAAGAAGACAGACAATAAAAGGAAAAGGAAATAGATGCTAAAGGACGCAGACCAGCTTAAGAGTCCGAAAAGAGTAGCTCCATCCCCGACCAAATAGCCCAACATCTACTTAAACATTAAACATAGTCCCCAGAGAAAAATTCCAGAAAAATTGTTCAATGAAAATTACCCGGTTTCCAGCACCATTGTATATAACAACCAGGGGGTCCAGGTCAATTCAAAGCTTTAGTATCTTGGAGGATGCTGTGAAGTTTCTCATGGACCATAATCCACAAAATTTTTTGTTTAACCGAGATCCTGGTCATACACAGAGGAAAGCTGAGCCACCCGCACTGCCCTATAGTATTGCAAGAGATTGGGGACACCCAAACCCCCTGTCCGTTTAGAACGGTACAGTATATTTTTCGAAAGTCTAGGATGTTTTCCATGCCAAACAAATTTAATAATTAAAGATTGGAATTTCAAAAGATCTGGCTTATGTATAGCTATGGGTAGAGCCAGAAAGTAATATAGGATCTTGGGGAGCAGCGTCATTTTGAGTGCATGAATGCGACCCAGCCATGCCAAATTACAGGAGTCCCATCGAGACGTTTTCCTCCCAGAGTCGGTGAAACAGGGGTATATAGTTTTTCTTATATAGTTATAAAAAGACAGGTGTATGCCACCTTTTCTACATCGGTGGGCCCAACTTACAGGCCAATCCCTGGAAGTTACCTACGCTAGTATCCTGAAGGGATGGCAACAAATCAGGAAGCATATCATATGTGAGTCCTGGCGCGAACTCCAATTTAAGATGTTCCACAGGGCCTACTACGCCTTCAATTTCGCCCCTAAATTCGCATCACCTGACTGGCTACAACACTGCCCCAAATGCACCATTCATCACCCTGACTTCTTTCACCTGTTATGGTCTTGCCCTAAGATAACTGCTTTCTGGCAAAGGGTGGTGGATTACATGAACTCTTTATCTGAGGAGGAGGGGGAACCCCTACCATCCCTCTGTTTACTGCATGATATGCCCCACGACCCCGCAATACTGGTCCCCTCAATTTCCCGATGGGAGCATCTTTGCCTACTGGCTTCCAAAAAAAACATCCTCACCAACTGGCTACTCCTTACCATCCCTACCGCGTTGGAACTGACTAACACCCTTCATAGGCTCATGCTCCTGGACAAATCTGACTCTCCCCATAATGAAAAAAGAACAGGCCAGTTTTTTAGTACATGGTCAGCTTTCCTAACTGCAACGCTATCCCTAGACCAACTTAAGGACATTATGCTGCCCTTTCGATCCTCCAAATGGTACAATATAGCCAAATTAGACGGCTCATTGGGAGCTTTAGATGTCTTATAGCCCTAAGGCTATCGGTACCCTTCGGCTAGGTGAGGCTCCGACAATTGCTGACTCGAGACAGTGGAAAACCCCTTTTCTCTTTATTGTATTACTCCATCGCCCGACGTTCCTTGACCCTTGACGTCCAGTTTATCCCATTGTCCCATTTTCAGTGTTGATAATACATTTTTTTTAATGAAATTGTGGTATTGGAAGAATTACTGTGTGCACTAATACAGATATACTGGTATACTAAAGAATCATTACAAATATTCACATTATAGCATAACTGTCTAACAGCAACTTTTATTAAAACTCAGTTACAATAGAGTCAAATATTCCACCAAGAATCAAGTTACAATAGGCTCACTTCACAAAGCCAGGATAAAGGTCCTTATTTTCAGAAAGGTGAGTTATTTTCAGCTGAATTCAATGAGATTTCAAATTTGTAAATGGTCTGAAAATAGAGTGCCTTAGGCTTGTGAGTTGATCAATGCCTTTTGTTTCAGTAATCTAAGGCAGGGCTCCCAAAGTGAATAGAAACAGTTTTATTTATGTCTCTGTGCACAGTATGTTCCATAGTACAGTATCACAGCTCCTTCACAGCAGCACTAGAGAGAATGGCGGGTGCACACTGGCCAAGCCTATCTTGCTCAAGCATCAGCAGTTATACACAGAAAGACGTCCAGTCGCACACTGAAAAATGTATTATAGCACACAGGTACACATGGTCCCACTGAGGATTCTCTTCACTCTGACATGTTTCACCCAATAATGGGCTATTATTATTATTGGGTAAAACATGTTTCAGTGAAGAGGATCCATGGCGGGACGATATGTACCTATGTGCTATAAAACATTTTCAGCGAAGCTTGCGGTGTGTGATCAGACTTCTTTCTGTGTGCATGTGCACAGTATTGTTTTCCTAATCTTATGTAATGCGTAAAAAGGCCATGCCATTCTTTGAAACAACTACACTCAGCTTACAAAAAAATCATGTGCATATCTCTCTCTTTCAATGTATTCGGGATCTAATGCTCTCTTAGTCTGGGCGTATGTAATAGCAAGCATTGTTTACCCTAATCCATGGTGCTGCAGGTTTCCTCCCTGTAGATACCAGTATTAATGATTGATCTCATGAAGCCCCTCCTCTTCGCTGGTCATGTCACCTCTCCTCTTGCTTACATCATCACGTACAATGCAGAACTGGTAGCCAGTGCTGGTCCTACATTGTACCTAATGACTTCAAGCCACTGCAGTCAACATGGAGTTTAAAGTAATTTTTTTGTTTGTTATTTTAAGAATTTGGTAAATTTTATTTATATATTTGTTATAAATGTGAATACATTTTGTCAATGGTCTTGTAGTTCTGAGCATGTAAATCATATGTGGGTATAGACGCCCTGTTTTCTAACACAATCTCCATCATAAATTATAAGAATTTGTATTGGCCATTAAGCATTTTCAGACAGCACAGTTGGACCTTCCTACATGCTAATTAAAAATGTTATAGCTGCTGTTTTTGTTACTCTTTAGAACAAGTGCTGCTGGAGGTTTTTTGTACATGTTAAATATTCTGTAGGATTAACGGTTATTTTTGCTATGACAGGAGTTCTCTTTCAGTAGCTCAGTAACAATGGTTGCTTTTCAGACATGGTAGTTATCTGGAACAGATTTCCTGCATGGTACAGTTAAACAATATCAGTGGAAACCTCTGTTTGTTTGAAAATTTCCCTGCTTGATCTAATTCAGAAATGATTCAGCTTTACTTATTCTTTACTAACACAAATCCACTTGCCAGCATTTGCGCAGCATCCCTACAATTCCTCTGGTGCAGACTTTATAATCCAATGTTAACTCTGCAGGTAGCACAAGCACAACTTTCACAGTTTTTTTCCAGTGTAATCTTCACGGTTAAATGGATATTCTCTTCTGCTCTCCTACCTCCAGGTTCTTTTTGAAATTCTAAAATCGGTTTCAGGTAATGCAAGACTTATCTCATATGTCCTTGAATTAAATCAACTTTGTTTTTTTTTTTCCTTTCTGTATTTCCAGTTAGCTTTGGTTAGTACATCTCAAATACAGCTCATTTTGGGTACTATCATCACAAAACTTCACAGTGTCCAAGTGCAACATGTGGAATAAAAATTACAATAACAGTATCCAGGTAGAATTTTGTCTTCTCCAAAATATCTTATCATGTTCCTGATGGCATCTGATGCTGGCAATTATAAGTATAAACTGCCACAAGGTAGTTCTGTACATATGTTCTGAGCATTGCAGGCTTTCTACCTATAGTAACAGCATCTGCCATTAGCTATACAGTATGTGTCCTATACTTTGAGAAATTATATATAGTATGCTTGTGCAATGTAACAACCCCCCTATGGCTGGGCTGCATGATCACCATGTGTATCGCCAATGCTGTGTGGGGGCTTACAGTCTCTTCAACCATTTCCTTTGTGGACATGCTCCGGATCACCAACCGGTATACTTTGGGCCCAGGGCTTTCAGGATGCTCAATGCTACAGGTAAAATCTCTGTAACTCACCACACCCAGGGAGATCCCCAGCCTGATCTGACTAGTATTCACCAGAGGTCCTCCATATACCTGCTTAAAGTGACACTATACTCAGGAGTTACATTTTAAAAATGCATTCAAGTACCTTAACTATTAACAAAAAGATAGCTTATTTGTGTATCTCTCCGCTGTAGATCCTCAAATCATCTTTCAATACATGTTGAAACTGTCCTTCCTTCTGGAGGGTGACTACTTTTGTTCCCCATGATCCCTGTACATGTTTTATAGTAGCCACCGATCCAAACTATAGACTATAACGTCAATACAAATTAGCTAACTAAACGTGAGATTGTAGCAGTGGCTACTTTACAACACACAGGGACCATGGGCAACAAAGGTAGCCACCCTCCAGAAGGAGGGACAGTGTCAGCACCAATTCAGAGATGATTTGAGGATCTACATCTGAGTGATACACAAAAAAGCTACATTTGTTAATAGTTAAGGTAGTTAAATATATTTTTAGGTTTAATGTCACTTTAAGGCCTTACAGCAATCACCAGCAGCCCAACCCAGGGGCGTATCTGCCGCGAGGCAAACAAGGCGTTTGCGTCGGGCGGCAGATTCCAAAACATTTAGGCAGCCGAGCTGCCTAATGTCAACGGGGAGAAAGCGGCGGGTGGGCAAGCAGGGGGGGACGGAGGATGGAGCGGCAGGGGGTAGAAACAGAGGGAGATGGGGGTGGAGACTAAAGAGGGATGGAGGAGACGGAGGACTGAGCGGCATGAGGCAGGGGGCGGAGACAGGGGAGATGGGGCAGAAATGGAAGAGGCATGTGAAGACGGAGGAGGCGTCGCCAAGGGTCCAGTCGGGCGGGGAATCTGAGACGATTGGGCGCAGAGGCAGCAGAGGAGGCTGGGTTTCCTGTGCCAGGTAGGAGGACTGTGCTGGCAGGGCCCAGCATAGATTCTGCACAGCCCACCAAAGAGCCACAGGCTGTGCAATACCTTTTGGTGGGCTTTGCAGGATCTGGGGGGGCTCTGCAGCCTGCCAAGCCCACCACAAATCCTGCACAGCCCCCCTGAGATCTGGCAGACTGCAGGGTCTCAAGGGGTCTCTGCAGGATCTGTGGGGGGCTTTGCCAGATCTGAGGGGGGCTGTGCAGGATCTGTGGTGGGCTTTGCAGGCTGCAGAGCCCCCCTACGGACCATGCAAAG
>NW_017306663.1:342003-352845 GCF_000935625.1 Nanorana parkeri
GAGGACTGAGCGGCATGAGGCAGGGGGCGGAGACAGGGGAGATGGGGCAGAAATGGAAGAGGCATGTGAAGACGGAGGAGGCGTCGCCAAGGGTCCAGTCGGGCGGGGAATCTGAGACGATTGGGCGCAGAGGCAGCAGAGGAGGCTGGGTTTCCTGTGCCAGGTAGGAGGACTGTGCTGGCAGGGCCCAGCATAGATTCTGCACAGCCCACCAAAGAGCCACAGGCTGTGCAATACCTTTTGGTGGGCTTTGCAGGATCTGGGGGGGCTCTGCAGCCTGCCAAGCCCACCACAAATCCTGCACAGCCCCCCTGAGATCTGGCAGACTGCAGGGTCTCAAGGGGTCTCTGCAGGATCTGTGGGGGGCTTTGCCAGATCTGAGGGGGGCTGTGCAGGATCTGTGGTGGGCTTTGCAGGCTGCAGAGCCCCCCTACGGACCATGCAAAGCTGACCACAGATCCTGCAAAGCCCCCCTGAGATCCAGCAGTCTGCAGGGTCTTGCGGGTTATCTGCTGGATCTGTAGTGGGCTTTGCCGGGTCTCAGGTGGGGCTTTGCAGGATCTGTGGTCAGCTTTGCATGGTCCGTAGGGGGGCTCTGCAGCCTGCCAAGCCCACCACAAATCCTGCACAGCCCCCCTGAGATCTGGCAGACTGCAGGGTCTCAAGGGGTCTCTGCAGGATCTGTGGGGGGCTTTGCCAGATCTGAGGGGGGCTGTGCAGGATCTGTGGTGGGCTCTGCCCACCATAGACCCCGCAGAGCTTACCACAAATCCTGCAAAGCCCCCCTGAAACCACAGCTTTCCTGCTACGCTAATAGCGGAACATGTCAAAAGATAGATACAGCGTTTGCACTGTATCCATCGACTGACAGGTTACGCAAAAAGTATTAAACAGGAAGGTGTGGGGTAAATTTAGTGACCAAACCAGAATACACCACTGGCCCAACTGGTACATGTCAGTTACAAATGAGACCAATCAGATAAAAATTAGACGAGTTAGGTGAAGCTTAGAGCTTAGAAGGGGGAGTTCTATATCCATCTCTATGGGGATACGAGTAGTCCCAACCATCCTGTGTCTACTTCCCTTGTTTTCCCCCTAAGGGGAAGCTCAAAGCTAGTAAGGTTATCTACATTCTTGCTGTGCTTGGTCTCCTAAGAACTTCCCATGACCAACAACAATTGCCTGGCAGCTCCCCACCAAAATTATGTGTATCTGAACTCCTCTTCTAAGTTGCCTCTCTACTGAAGGGCAGGGCTGCACTTAACTCCTAGTGACCCCTAAAGTCACAACTACTTTACTTCCTAGGTCCAGTGACATCTAGTTGTTGATTAGGGAAACTACGCTGGGACTCCAGTTCCCCTACTGTAGAGTACTAAAATATATGTATAACCAAACCTGATGTTTTTCTTTTAAGTTTTGGATAGCGTAGAGAAGGATTAGAACTTTTATTATGTTTATTTTCCCTGTCTGCATCTTTGCTAGGGAGAGTCACCCTCACCTTTGGTTTTGGTGACCAAAATCCAAACCTTTAGAGTTCTTATAATTTTTTATAAGGGTCACCTATTCTAATGGTGATAGCTGTCTAAGAAAAACATTTTCTTTTATTTTGTAGAGTTTTCCTCATACTCCATGTTGCCTCAATGACACAGAGACAGAAAAAAACAAAAAACGGATAGGCATTTTAACTAGGGATGTCCCGATACCACTTTTTCAAGACCAAGTACAAGTACTTCCCCTCATGTACTTGCCGATACCAATTAAGGATACTTTTTCTTAAAAGGACAGGTGACTTTAAATGATCCATAGTACAACTACATGTTATGTACTATGGATCATGAGTTAACCTATTCATGTTAGCAGGGGAGAATTGTAAATCTATTGCTGTAGTGTAGTGGAGGTGTGTGCTGTATATATGTACTACATATACAGTACACAGTTACAGTACACTATAGCAATAGATTTACAGCCAGCCCTGTCCCAGCTTCCTTTACTCACAGTTTCACTCTGATCCCTGTTGCCTCACGCGGAGCCTCTCGTAGTCGGCGCTGGGCAGGATTGCTGCATCGCGTCTCGGTGCTCAGCTTGTGGGAGGCACTCACAATTCTGCCCTGCTAACATGAATAGGTTAAATCATGATCCATAGTACATATACAGCACACGCGTCCAGTACACTGCAGTAATAGAGTTACAATATCCCCTGCTAACATGAATAGGTTAAATCATGATCCATAGTACATAATAGTACATAACATGTAGTTGTAATATGGGTCCTTTAACCTATTCGTGTTAGCAGGAGAGATTTGTAAATCTATTGCTGCAGTGAATTGGGAATGTGTACTGCACATGTACAGTACATATAGAATACACTGCAGCAATAGATTTACAATTCTCCCCTGCTAACATGAATGGGTTAAATGATCCATAGTACAACTACATGTTATGAACTATGGATCATTTAATCCATTCATGTTAGCAGAGGATAATTGTAAATCTATTGTCTCCATTGTATTAGCAGTGTGTACTCTATATGTGCTACATATAGAGTATACACTGCTAATACACTGGAGACAATAGATTTACAATTATCCTCTGCTTAATAGGGAGCCCCCTTGCCCTCACTCACTGCTCACGTTGTGCGGCGCTGTGCGGGAGAGTAGCGACGAGTCACCGCTGGTCCGGTGGGAGGACTGCCCAGAGGTGCCGGCCAGCTAAATTAGGACCCAACCTGGAGCTCCTCCCACCGGAACAGCGCTGACTCCCCGCTGCTCTCCGGCACTGAAGCGCGTCGTCGGCACTGAGCTAAAGCTCAAGTACTTGTCAAAATGCCCTGTATCGGTCCCGATACGGATGCTTGTATCGGTTCGGGACATCCCTAATTGTAACCATTTCTATCCAAAACTAAAAAATATACCTACACTTGGAAGTGACCCTTTCACCAAACCTAAAGTCCCCATAAAAACTGTGGTTGAAAAAAAAAGAATACTTACCCCTCCTGCTGCATGCCCTGCTGAACACCACTCTTTTGTAGATAAATCCAAGGCTAAAGTTCCTTCAGAAACCAATTCTTCTAGGGATGTAATCTCCCATGTCCCCCACAACACTCACTGGTTTCTCCAGATGAACTCTACCTTACTATTTTTATTGTGGCTTTAATTTGGCAACAGGGTTTGTTTTAACATACTACATACAGGTACACTGTATATTTTTGATGCTAGAAAGCTTGCTTTTTTTCCCAATGTTTACTCACCTAATGTGTCATTACAAGGTGGTCTCTATAGGAAAAAACTTATGATCCCAGTGACCTTGTCTAGCAAAAATGTCAGAACATGTTGTCAAGCTGTAAAACCGGCCAGGCTAGACAAAGTATTTCCCAGAAGATGAAACTACCTGCGTGTCAGGTAAAGTGAGCAGAGATAAAAGGATTTTAATGATTAGGAGTCCCAGCTAATTAAAAGAGTCCATCAGCAATTGTTTAGTATACACCTGAAAGTTCTTGCCTGGGGCAGAGTCAGGGGAATCTCAGGTTTACAAGTCACACCACAGCACTTTAAAAAAATGTGAATTTAAAACTAAACACCAGACAAGCAACTAAAAACACAGATAAAATATGTATAAAGGGACTTGTTTTACCTGCCATTTATGTGCATACAGTCCTGAGATTTACAAAGCTCTGTCCCACAACACAGCCCTGTCTAACAGGGACTACAGAGCTGCATTCATTTGTGTCTTTTATAATTGCTTGGAGTTTTAAGTTAATTGACCTTAAATATAAAATGTTCTTGCCACTACTGCTTTGTACGAACACTTGTAGTAACACTATTAACCCCTTCATGACTGAGGCCTTTTTTTCATTTTTTGTACCCATGTTATATTCCACATTTTAGGCCTGAAAATTACTTAAAACCCCCCAAGTAAAATAAAAGAAGTTTTGTCTGGACGTACACTTTAACTTCTTATATGATGCTACGTGAATGAGGGGGGAAATGAAACACACAGCTGAAAGAGTTCTTATAATTGTGCAGGATCCATTTGATTTTGCTGGGACAGAGCTGCCTTTGTACATATCCCCCTGTATTCATAGGGATTCATTTTTTGGTTTAAGGGTGGAGCAAAGGATGTATATTGAATGTAAAACAAAATATGAGTGAAGCACATTTAGGGCAGGTTCACACCATTTTCCGGACCAGATTTTGTCTGGAAAATAGTGTGAACCTGCCACAGTTCCAGTGCATTCCAGTTCAGACCAAATGAGACATGCAGTATTTTTCTGGTCTGGTCTGGAACGGACTGCACTGGTGTGAACAGAGGCCAGAAATAGCACAGGGATACATTAGGATGCATATTAGGTCCGGAAACAATCTGGTCTGGAGATGATCTGGATGTGGTGTGAATGGGCCTTTAACCTCCCTGGCGGCCTGATTATTTAATTTTTTTCCTCGTTTTTTTACTTTCAAATTTCCCGCCGCTTCCACCCCTCTGCGACGCAGATGCTCGTAAGGGACAGGGCCTGGAAGACGGATGTCGGCATCAACCGGAGGACACAGCAGGGATCGTGGACAAGGTAAGTAACGCGCTGTGTAATCCTGAGTGTGGCTCGGGGTTACCACTTTTGGTAATGAAAATTAACCCCGAACCACAATCGGGATTACCGCCAGGGTGGTAATAGCATGTATGCGCTGTTTCAAAGTTGTAAGATTTCACATATGCATAGCCACAGTTGATATTTACATTAATGTGAGATTAGAATTATATAGTATATTTTCCCTAAGCCTTTTACCTATGGATATTGTATGGCTAGGTTCCTATACTGCCATCTAGTCGTCATTTTGGGTATTGCACGTGTTTTTCTGTGTTCCCTTCCCTCACATCTATGATGTATTTCTTTCTGTGTGTAATGCTCCGCCCTTCTTCTAGAATAGCATTTCCTGTGTCATGCATGCTTCTAACAGGGCCACATGTTAATCTGCATTGCATGCTTAAAACATTATCATCTTTGACCGCTTTAAATAATGCCAATTCATTCATCTGCTGCATCCTGTTGTCTGCTGTTCAGCAATTTCTGCTTGCATCGCTGCCTGTGTGTCTTTCCCAGTGCCAGTACAAGAGGGGTTGCTTGGTTGTGCTATAAAAACACCCCAAAACTCTGATAGCACCCTGTGGTATTGTGTGGCAATACCACTATAGCCAGAGGGGCTGAGAGGTGTGTGGTAGCAAGGGTCTATCTGGATTCTGCTTGGGATCCTGGACCTGGGAGATTTCAAAGTGATTCAAGAGAAAAGAACGCTCCAGTCCTGAGTCCAGGGTTTAGCAGTGACCAGCACCCGAGGATTGCACAGGTGTACACATCCCTTAAGAAAGGAGGCTGGCTAGGGGAATTAGCTCATGCTGGGAAATAGGAACAGACCGTGTTCAGTGGTCAGGAGGACTCCCCCAGAAGTCAGAGAGGAGTCAGATGAGCTCCTGCTGGGAAATAGGAACAGACGGTGTTCAGGGGGTGAGGAGGACTCCCCCAGAAGTGAAAGTGGAGTCAGGTGGTGTGTGTGCTGGAGGCACATGAAGACAGCCAGGGAGGTTGGGGAGAACTGGCCTGCACACCCCCTACTCTCTTTCCACGAGTCCAGTCTCTGTCAAGTAACTGAATGAACCCTGGGTAACAGCCTCATTGCGGTCTTTGTGTGCCTCCAGCACACACACCACCTGACTCCACTTCAACTTCTGGGGGAGTCCTCCTGACCTCCTGAACACCATCCATTCCTATTTTCCAGCAGGAGCTCATCTGACCCCCTCTCTCACTTCTGGTGTAGTCCTCCGTACCCCTGAACACGGTTTGCTCCTTAAGGGATGTGCACACCTGTGCAATCATTGAATGCTGATCACTGCTAAACCCTTTCTTCTGTCCTGAATCACTTTGAAATCTCCCAGTTCCAGGCCCCAAGCAGAATCCAGACAGACCCTTGCTTCTTGACACCTCTCAGCCCCTTTGGCTGAGAGTCCTGGGTGTTCATAACATTCAGTTCTACAGTGGGATTGCCACAGAATACCAAAACCCCACCCTATCAGCAGCAAGTGCTAGCAAAATTATTGTGATATATTTAGCCTGGCAGACTCTTTTTTACCTTAATAAAAGCTCCCTATGAGCTGCGCTTTTTGGCAATTATACTATAGTTCCAGCACCTGCCAGGCTGGTGCCCTGCAATTTGATCTGCCAACCATAGAACAGTGGTTCTCAATCACCAGGCCTCAGTGTGGCCTGATAGGCTTCCCAAATGGCTTCTCATCATCCTCTCTCTGGTAGCAGGCCTGGCTTCTCCTGATCGTCTTGGGAAGGGGGCATCATTACAGACTGAGCCAGAGCCGCCAGTTCCCTTACAGACTTCCACAACCAAAAGCCCTTGGACTTTGTCTTTCCGCCTCTCCATTAAAGTTTGAGGCCTGTTCAACATGGCAGTGTCCCAGGCCTCCAGCAGATTCAGCCCACAGATGTTCATCAAGAAGATTGCTCTACATAACCAAAGGCAGGGCAAGAAGACCTGGGCCTTTGGTGAACTCATATCCGACCTGACGAGTTAGTCCTTACTGACAGCCATGTAGAGTAGGACACCAGACCTAATTGTGTCTGTCAAGTGGGCTACTGTCAGTTCAGGCATGTTAATATGAGTGGGGGTGACATCACAGGGACTTTGCTAGGACTACAGCTGGCTGCATGATCTTCTTTGCCTGGGACATCTCTGCTCTCTATACAGGGACAGGACTAACCTCAGATGCAAGCAGTGTAAGTATCTAAATTTGACTTGGTATTAAACTCTTGCAGTTCCTGAACAGCAGAGCTGAGGTGGGAGAATCACAGGAAGCCAATGTGTTGTGCTGTGGTGCAATGAACAAGTTGATGGGATAAGAGAGCAGAATAAGAGATAAGCTTATAACCTACATGAGTCACCAATGGTGATCTTACAAAGCCAGATATGGATCTTTCATATACACAAACGTTAACATGATTTTGTGTCATTTGAATGGATTCCATTTCTTAGTATGCTGCATTTCCTAAATATAATATAAAAAATTAGAATACTGCACTGCATAGCCTATTATCACCAGATCTCCTTCCTAGGACACTTCTCTGTCATCCCAGGTGCATCCAAAGAGCGTCTACTCTCAGACCATTACGAGACATTGACATAAGCATGACAGAGTGTCAAGTGTTATAATGGAGAGGGGTAGGGAAGGAGTGGCACTGGTAGATGCTGCTGTTACTGCATTTCTCATATGACAATAGCCACTCGGGCAGTTTTTCTAAGCAGCTCTGGGGAGCCTATGACTGAGGCGACAGCAATCTTATGAGGGTGAGTGCCTGTTACTCTCAATACTATGTGCAGAGTGTGTACTGTGAATCTGTAAGAGCCACCTCACCCTCTGGCCATAGCAATTTTGTACCATAGCAATTTTTGTAAATGAAAAAGCAAGTGGGGGGCCTGGACACTTGGTAGAGGTTATCATTGCTAAACCTGACACTTTCTAGGGGTAATCATTGCTGGCCCTGACACTTTCTGGGGGTTATTATATCTGGCCTTTACATATTCTAAGGTTTATCGTTGCTGGTTAACCACATATCACACCACATCTTTCTTTTCAATTCCTTTAAGGTGTCGGCAACTATGTTTTTTTTTACACCCATTGACACCAATTACAGAGCTGATTTTTGCACTTGTTGACCAGCAATTTAAGGGACACTGTTAGATACTTCTGACCACTGTACTCTGCACTCTTCAATGTACTTAAAATGGTCTCCAGTGCATGTTCATATTACACTGTGAATAGTTTCTATATACCATTGCATCACTCAGTTCACTGGCTAAGCATTTCTCATTTTATTTCTGCTTTTATTATAAAAAGGCATTGAGGGTTGGGGTCTCCCTGTTATATTCCCAGCACCAGCAAAGCACCTCCCCAGAAAAAAAACATCTGGCTCTTCCACTACCTCATGCATACTTTGTTAGTGTGACATTTGCAGATGCTACGATGACATTTCGGTGCAATGTTCTCACCTTCCCTGAAGGTTACATTGAGCTAATGTAGCGTGAATGAACAGATCTAATAGAGAAGTTGGAGAGTAGAATCTGATGTCATAACAAGCACTATTCTTACTCTGTTCTCTCACTTTGTCTTATTAAAGATGGTGTCAGGGAAGGGCATATATAGGGAATATGACATAGTCCTGCAGCCATTAATTGATAAACCTCAGACGGTTATACAGCTATACATCACACCAGCTGGTGCGAAAAAATATTTCCAAACTTATGGTTCATATTTGGCAGATTCCAAAAAAAAACAATTTCTATAAGCAATAAGAAAATAAAAATACTATATATCCCCTTTAAATAAGAACTATGTTCTTTCTAGCATTAGTCACCAATTGCATTCAACTGTTCCAAGTAATATGTCACACTTTATTGGTGAAATTTGAATACAGTGAGCAACGCAGGCACATCTTATTTAGAGTAATTTTCAGAAGAAGGCTGGCTGTAGTTTGGAAGTGTCTAGTAATATATGTGCATTATCTCTAATGGACCATTAGTCCTAATCATTCACTGTGCCTGAGCAATCTAACAATCCCCAATAAAATCGCCTTAACAAAAAGAAGAACAAACACAATTGCCGTGTGCCCTCTGACACTGGGTTGTGGTCAAAAAAAGATTAAACATTTAAATCTATAATTGCTGAACTAAATTAACAGCAGAAATATATTTCACAATGTTCATTGCATTTTATCACGCTGTCTTTGAACCATTTTAATTTTTATGTTTTTTGACAGAACATACACTTTGGGGACAATTATCATTTTTATTTTGCTGACATAATATACACTGTGGAGACGATTATTGTTTTTATGTTTCCTGACAGAATATACACTTTGGTGCCGATTATCCTTTTTATTTTTTCTGGCATAATATACACGTTTGGGGGCCATTTTTTTGTTTCTGTCAGAGTATATACTGTGGGGACAATTATCGTTTTTATTTTGTCTGGCATAATCTACACTTCGGGGGCCATTATTTTTCCTACATTTCTGACAGAATATATACATTGGGGGCGATTATCATTTCTGTTTTTTTCTGTTATAAAGTCAGTGTAGACAATGTCAATATACTGTAGCTGTAATCATTTTGAATTGCTTTTTTCAATTGAGGGGAAAATAGCTTTTTTGACTTTGATAGTGCCATATGTACGGGCATACTCGTATAAAGCAGTCAATGGGATATTTTCCTTGTACAAATACCAGATAATTACTGGATTAAAGTGTATGTAAACTGTTACAATGAACTTCTCTTATTTGATCTCTTTTGGTCTGTTAAATTAACAATTGAAAGTATTTTGTTATATCTAAATAAATAATGTGCCAAGCTAAAAACCATAAATTGATAAACATAGTGTCTAACAACCAAATTCTTAAACATTCAACACCACCCTGGGTGGTAGTGCTCAAACTATATCTATG
This sequence comes from Nanorana parkeri, assembly GCF_000935625.1. Lineage (NCBI taxonomy): Eukaryota > Metazoa > Chordata > Amphibia > Anura > Dicroglossidae > Nanorana > Nanorana parkeri. The sequence goes on from NW_017306663.1 coordinate 351,497, forward strand.
TATGTATGTATGTATGTATGTATGTGTGTATATATATATATATATATATACACACACACACACATGTTCAAAATCTTCCATTATGCATTGATGTGCTCACAACAACATATTATTCATCCAAATTAGTGCAATCTATATCCATTCCAAAGATCCTAATAATCCAAGTGATAAATTACTGAAAATATTGCTCCTTTTTGTGTATAATGCAATAATGTGACATCCGGATCACTTCCAGTTCATTTACATTGATCACAGAGTCAATAGTGCTTCTAAATTAATCGTTTCATTTTCTCTGTGCTTAAAAAACACACAGTGCTCTGCAGTGTCCAAATCCCACACCGATCTACGTGGTCATCACTCTCCCATCGGGTATAAGCTCACCTTAGCCTTAGACCCACTAGTTAGGTCACACCTTGCTAGTCCGTTTGATTGTGGGTGGGACTCCCACATCTCAGGATAACTTGCTGTCACTTCTCATTCCTCCAATGTTATAGGTAGCTTCTCCCCCGTTCATACATCATATAAGGAAGAAAGCACAGACCATAGTGCATACCATAGAGGATAGTGAAATCTTTATTTAAAAATGTACTCACAATTTAAAAGCATGAATAGTAGCCAATACAATACACTGAACAGACCCCGGCTCACACACTCCCGCTCCTCTACAGCATTCACACGTCCACAGCTCCATCTCCTCCAACATCAGAAAGCTCCGCCCTGCATACGTTACGTCTCAAGTGACTTCATCAGGGGCTGTATAATGTGGGTCTCTTCAAGATGGTGGTGCAGAAGCAGAATGGCGCAAGGAGAACGTCGCTTTACACCACGGCTTCTGGCTTGGCCTAGGTACCTGTGTATTATTTATGTTTATCTTATTTTTGAGGTGGACATCATAGTGCCTTGTAGCTTGGGTAATTAATCTGAGGCACAGGACCCACTGTCTCTATTGTTATTTTGCTATATCTGTTTGATAAGTTTATAAAAATACCTGCTAATCCAGCTCTAACCAGTTCTTCTCTATGGAGTACAGACCATCTTACCCCTATGTTTTGGAGATAAGTAAAGAGGGCAGGTGTTTTTTGTAGTCCATATCAGGAGAGAAGCTTGAGATGACAACACTGCTTTTCCACACAATACACTGACTGAGTGCTGTGACCCTAGGGCAGGAAGTGTATTGCCAGCAGGACATTAGGGGGTCTATTCACGAAGCAGCCAAAGGATCTAACCGTAGCTTCGGCCGATCCTTCGGCCGCAGGACCCCTTCGGTTCAGTAGAACCGAAGGGCTGCTGTATTCATTATAGCCTGTACAGCACATGCCTCGGCTCGGCTGAGCTGAGGCATGAACGCA
>NW_017306663.1:352917-359058 GCF_000935625.1 Nanorana parkeri
ACAGCCGGCGATGGGCCGACCGACAGCCTGGTACTGACAGCTGGGCTGAGCCAGCCGTGATCTTACGGCTGGCTCCGGCCACTTGCAGAGAGATCAGCGTCCCTGGTTAACAGCTAACCAGGGACATTGATCTCCAAACAGCATAACTCTCCCTTGCGCTCCGTGAGTCTCTCGCTCCCGGGCGCCAAGGAGAGAAACACTGCTTTTTCTTTTTTTTTTTATTCTGACACGGAGCCGTGTCAGAATAGAAAAAAAAAACAAAAACTTTTTGGCCATAGGAATGCATTGCTAGATTCCTATTGGCTATTTCAATTTGCAACAGCCAATAGCAAACTAGCATTGCACCCGCTCTCTGCTGCAGTTCTCCATCAGGTCCACCACTGCTGATTGACAGCAGCAGAGGGCGGGTACAATAGCCCTCTGCTATTCACTCACTGCTGTTCGGCATCTATAAGAATAGACCGAACAGCAGCGAGTAGTCTGCCGGAGGTTCGGCTTAGCCGATCCAGATGTTGAAACAAATGCTACATTTTTGTTCTTGGGTTTTGAAGCACCTTAAGCAACCTTCACCAACATCTGCGTAAGAAAACACATTAAAACACAGCAGATAGACTAATGTTTTTGTAAATTGACCCATTTTCAAGGAGAGACAACCAAAATGTGTATTAAATCGGAACTGTCTATATCCTGTGCTGTTTACAAAGATTCACTACACATTCTTTTAACCCAAAAATGTTCCTACTGTACAGTAAACATTCACAGTATATTCATCAGCTCAATATTCACCATGAGTGCACCTATATTCACCAGAGTTTTATCAATTGGCCGTTAGGTGTTTCATATGAGAAAAGATTTGCTGATGGTATTGCTTTGTGGTTAAAGCTATACATTTAGAATATAAAATGTTCCTTGTAAAAAGACATTTAATAGTCACCTCTTCCATTGACTGCGCCACCCATCTTTGATGTTCTAAAGTATAAATCTAGCTCACGATTGTTGGGAACTGTAGAGGGCCGCCCGGGGGGCCTCCAGAGGTCAGCCTTGTGCCGTATCGAGAAATGTGCCGTATCGACAAATCCCAGCAATAATATATTATACAGCGCAATGCGGAATACCACCAGCTATAGAGGAGTACAACAAATCCCAGCAATAGTACATTATACAGCGCAGCGCAGCTATAATGTATTACTGGGATTTGTAGTCCTCTATAGCCGGTGCCATTCTGCATTGATTGCTGTATAATTTTACACTTTCCATTTCACTATATTGCACACCACTTTTTTTTTTTTCTTCCACCGCTCCAAGCTTGCTCCTGTGATGGACTACAATCTCAATACAAACTAGTAGTCCATCACAGGAGCCATTTTTTTTTATCCCGATTAACCAGTTAATCGAACTCAATAATCGGCTAAATAATCGATTTTGAAAATAATCGTTAGCTGCAGCTCTAGATAAATGGTCACCCTACACCAGGGATCCCCCACTAACCACCAGGGATCCCCACTAACCACCAGGGAGCCTCCAATGGCCACCACATAGCCACCCACTACCTCCCTGGGAGCTACCACAGAGCCACCACTAATTATTAGGGAGCCCCCACAGATCCTGCACTGACCAGAGAGCACGCACTGACCACTTGACAGTCGGCATTGGCCACCTGGGAGCCTAATTAGGGAGCCTCTGCTGCACCCACACGCACCCGTGAAACTCTCTGGACCCCTGGTAAGAGCCCGCAGAACCCTCCTGAGACCCTGGAGACATCGGGCGGTGAACCCAGAGAAACAGAGTATGTAGCTTCATATTATTCTGCATTGCTGTATAATGTATTGCTGGGAATTGTAGTTCTCTATGGCCAATGAAATTCTGCAATGCTGTACAATGTATTTCTGAGATTTATAGTCCTCTATAGCGGGTGGTATTCTGCATTGCTGTATAATGTGCTGAGATTTGTAGTGCCTCTAGAACTTGGAGTTAGTGGCAGAACTACCAGTGTCGCAGCAGTCGTACACGCGCACAGCACTGACGAGGCATCCCTCCTCTACCAGTGTGCTATAATTTTCCTCAACCCATTCATTTCTCTACCGCTTTACTTGCAGGTGCGCATGTCATGAAGAAAGGGGGTCATGAAAACAGCTGATTCGGATGACTCGGCCCCACTGGAAGTGACACAGTCGAGAAAAATTATAGAACACTGACTTTGACACTGTCCAGCGCCTCCCACAGCTTACACACTGGGTGAGAGTGCCTAAGTAGTGGACATGGAGCGGAGTAAGGCCAGAACCATGTAGGGAGCCCAGTGGGAGGAGAGCACCATCCCCCAGCCAATCACCCCTTTCATGGACTTACTTACTCCAGTATCCTTACTCAAGGATACTGGATACAGTATACAGGTTAGGCAACAATACTGTGGCACCAGCCTCATTGCAGGGAGGGAATAAATACCCTCCTAGATCAGCACCAGATGGTGACTAATTGCTGACACCTGCAGGTGAGCCCTGGAACTGCAGGACCTGGTTCCAGTGTCACAGTGCCATCTGGAGGCGCTCTGGACCCTGTCAGGGTCACTGTAATACTCTATTAGTGCATACATATTGCACATAAATAAATGTTTGTCTTTTCAGTCATTGCCTTGTACTGTGCTGTTGTGACCCTTGCTGGCTGGGATGTGGTTTAACGCGTTTTCGTCCTTCTTCAAGTACCTAATTTGGATCTGAATCAGGCAACACTTAGGTTGAAGGATTGTGCTGCAATCTTCCCATATCAACTCACACCTTCTCACCCAAGGAGAGCCCCCAGTGGACAAACAGAGAGGCTAGCAATCACCTAAATGATCATAGCTACATTTAATATATAGTCAGCTCCAAAGAGAGGATATTGACACTAAAGAAAAACCTGAAGTGTCTGAATTACTTCTCTCTGAATCAGGAGTTTAGGGCAGAGAGCGCTTTCTCTCTGACCCATTTGGTGCTTGCTTGGATATTCACTATCTCCCCATTTAGGTTGGTGGCAGAACAAGACTGCTGTTCCCATTCAGGATAGCCGGCTAGGTAAAGTATAAACTCTGGCCGAAGACTCATTATAATCCAGCACTTCTGGGAATGTAGATTTCCTGGTTCCCCTGTGCATTCAGTGGTTCAATCCACTGACCCCTATGCCAATACTGTGCCCTGTACTAACATAGGAACCATTGGGAGAAACCACAACATCAGGGGACCAGGAAATTGACACTCGTGGAAGTGTTGGATTCTGCAGGCTCTTCAGCCAGCAGTTTCTTAGTTTCTCTTCAGCAGAAATTAGTACACATGTGCGATTCGTTTCGTTCCGAATCAAAATTCGGACGAATTTTCGGAAATTCGGACATTCGGATGTATGCGAATTCCGAATTAGAAACGAAAACGAAACAAACGTTCGTACGAACTACCGCTAACGAATTTCGTCCGAATCCGAATTCCGAATCCGAATTGACTTTCACACCCGAATCCCGAAAAACGAAATAACACAAATCCGAATTTAAAACGAAACGAAACTAAACAATTTTTTTGGCAGTGCACATGTCTAGAAATTAGCAGCATGGGCAGCGGTAGTGGTAAGATTTAACTGTCTTCCTTCCTGGAAACATTGTATTTTCAAAGTTTATTTTCAATTGCAAAAACGTATTTAAAATAACACAGAAAATAATTTTATTTAGACCACTTACTTGTAGTTACATCCATTTTTCCTTCTATTTTTATTGCTCAATTCCTTATGTTCCAAACAGTGTAGGTTAAAATATTTTAGCACTCATATAAAGGTGGAAACTTGTTTTTTCTTCAAGAGTCTTTATAGCTCCAATATCCTTAGGGCAACATAATTAGACTTTGAGTGGAATGCAAATTATGTTTCGCTGGGTGCTGTGAGTAAGAGAAAAGGAAGAACATTTCAAACCCCATTTTAAAATGTGTTAAACAACATATTTCTACTTTGAGTAAGCTGGTAAAAATAGCTCCAAAAACCCAGCAGTAAAAGAATGTCATAAAATGACGGCAGGCACAAATTCCTCTTCTTTATACAGAAACACAATGTAAAATATGTGAACATACTTTGATAAATATTTTCATACCTGTCTAAGTATGAAAGAAAAAAATATCTTTCTGTAGACGCAGCATACTTTTCTAGAATTTCTGACATTTGTTCTATATATTTTGCTTTACCTCCTGCTGTGATTTACAGAAAAAATGCCGTTGTATAATGTACAGTTTGCATATAGTTACATAGTTACATAGTATTTGAGGTTGAATAAAGAATTTGACACATTTGACACAATGTTTTATTATACTTATAATATAATGAGCTACCTTAACTTTTATAGTGACTATACATAGCTTCCTTAAACTGGAGTTTTTCATCCCCCAAGCATTATAGCATAGCAGTGCCATCATAATAGGCCCTAAAACGACAGCATGAGCAGTTAAAAGAGACCATGTCCCCAGACCATTAATTTCACCAAATATTTTAGCATAAGATTATATGCATATTTAAGATATTTTGCGCATGTTATTTACCTGTAAACGCTTCCCTTGTGTAGTAATACTATGGCTATTCTCACCACTCAGTGTAGAGTTCATCAGACCTTATTATCATCACATACCCTTTAAATCTGAACTCCAGCTATAATATTAAAATATAATTAGACGTTAGCTGTGGCTACTACAGTGTTTTAATGGGTCCCCATGACCCTGCCAGAGATAATTGATGTATACTTACATTGTACCAAGCTAGACATGGAAATGTATATAGATCTTTATAGCTGGAGTTCAGCTTTAAGCAACTGATGTCTTATTCAGCATTGATACATGCTTGTCTACCAAACTGTAAGTACTCTATGTGACATGCCGTATATTCCAGGAGTCTTTGCATGTCATTTACTATAAAAAGACTCCAAAGATAATCACCACTACAGTACATGTGGTTTCAGGCACTTCATCATCAATATTAAATGACCTGCCGATAAGTCGTGCTTACTACTTATGTACAGAACATCATCATCTGAGTGAAAGAGGTTTTCTAAACCAAAAAAAATCCCCCCCCCCTTTTTTTTTACATGGATACTCAGTACAATGTACTTATGTACTGACTTAATTACAACTATTTATTCATTTGAAGCAGGCTAATCTTGTGAGAGCATTTTAATGTATGTGATAAATAGATTTTTGTGGAATTATCTGTATTTGTATGTTTTCCAATTAGGGTGATATTTTAAAAGTTTTGTTTTCATCTCAGTGAAAGAGTTTATGAATAGCATATTAGTAAGATAAATCAGTCCTCAAAAATCCTTACATGACATTAAGGGGTCTATTCACTAAAGGGTGAAGAGTTTGGAGAAGGCAGGAGAAGTGAACAATCTAGGGAAAAATAGCTGATTTGGAAAATTCTCTAATTCAGCTCACTTTCCAGTTCAGCTATGTTGTCCTAGATTGTTCACTTTTCCTGCCTTCTCCAAACTCTTCACCCTTTAGGGAATAGACCCCTAATTATATTCCGATGATGAGTCATATTGTCTTCTGGATTTTTGTCCCTCTCCAGCCAGCCATGGCCATCTGCCTACACAACCATTGTGCCTCTCTCAGCCTTTTGCTTGCACAGTGACTATACAGTACCTGCTGTTTCAGTGCTGACCTTCTGCCCAGTCTATGAGTATGCATTCTCTTCTGCTTCTCATTTCTCATTCTTCATTTACTAATGGCAAATAGCCTATTCACTATGCAAGGGAATTTACACATTGCAAGGGAATTTTCCCTTAGTTTGGCGAATGTGTTTTTTGTAAAGAATACCCAATTGTACGTGCAAGGAAAAAAAATATTATTTTTTCTTACACATGATCAGATGATGGAAGTCAACAGAGCTTTACCACATTAACTACCGTATATACTCGAGTATAAGCCGAGTTTTTCAGCCCATTTTTTGTGCTGAAAAATGCCCCCCTTGGCTTATACTCGAGTCAGCGTCTCGAGCACTGAGCAAAGTGAGTACGCTGGTCAGGTTTCTTCTTACTTACCTCGCCGAGCGTCGCGTCACTGCTGCTCCGGTGGGCGGCGCTCCGAGCGGGGTCATCTGGCAGTCTCCGGGTCCTAATTTAGGTGGCCGGAGACTGCCAGATGACCC
>NW_017306663.1:361954-373113 GCF_000935625.1 Nanorana parkeri
GACGCGACGCTCGGCGAGGTAAGTAAGAAGAAAAGAAAAAAAATCCCGCAGCGCCAGTACAGCAGGGGAGCAGGGATGTGTCAGCGGCGCGCTGGTCAGACGAAAGGAGCTCCAGGTGGGGTTGTAATTATCGGGCAGGCACCTCTAGTCAGCTAAATTAGGACCCCACCTGGAGCTCCTCCCACTGGACCAGCGCGCTGCTGACTCGTCCCTGCTCCGGCACAGTGAATCACAGTAAGTGAGGGGAGATTTGGGGGGATTTATTACAGTAACCAATTATGTATTGTCTGCACTGTATTAGCAGTATATACTCTATATAGAGTATATACTGCTAATACAGGGCAGACAATACATTTGCAATTATACTAACATGAATGTATTAAATGATCTGTATGTAGCCCTGTACTATGGATCATTTAACCCATTCATGTTAGCAGAGGATCATTGTAAATGTATTGTTGCAGGCACTCTATATGTACATGTACTATATACTACATATAGAGTGCACTGAACAATAGATTTACAATTATCCTCTGCTAATATGAATGGGTTAAATGATCCGTAGTACATGATATGTAGCCCTCTACCCCCTTTTCCACTTACAGAGCTAGGTTATTGTTTTTCTTTTAAATAAATATTCATGTAATTTTATTGGTATCTATCTTCATTTTGTACATTTACCAGTAGCTGCCTCATTTCCCACCCTAGGCTTATACTCGAGTCAATATTTTCCCCCAGTTTTTTGTGGTAAAATTAGGTACCTCGGCTTATATTCGGGACGGCTTATACTCGAGCATATACGGTAAGTCAAGTGCAAATTACCTTGAAAAGTACATTTGCCTTGAGTAAATAAACCCCTACGTCTCTACCTGACCAACTTCACCTAATTCCCTGTCAAAACATCAGCTGTTACCAGTGAGGAAGAACAAATGTCAGCACATATAGAGCCAAGCCATATTTTGGCATCATGCTGCGCTTAGAACACCCCAGTTACATGTCCCTTGTAACGTGATTTTTAAAATAAAATCTACTACATGAATGCACTGTTTTAGGCAACATATGGTCTGCTTTATATACAAGACTACTTTTCATCTTTTTTTTAGCTGTACAGATTAACAAACAATAGCAAGCAGGGATAGTTTTTTGTAATCCGAACTATACAAAGCCTTCTGACTCCTCTCAACTCAACTGATCCCCATGTCGACAATCACGGCTTGCGCTCCAGAGTGGAACGCAACGTGCAGAGCGGCCGTCACTCGGCTCCGCCCCCCAAACCAACTGAACCGTTAAATGCGGAAGAGGAGCTCAGCACGGCGTTCCACTAATGGAGTGTGCGCCTTGCTAGCTCCATTCGCCTCACACTATGAACCTGGGGACATTGGGACCTCTCTCCCTTTCCGCTCCAACGTCACCACTGACCCAGCCTGCGTTCATCTAACCGCAAGTATTGGGAGACTTTGCCACTAGCTGTTACCACCAGATACAGTACAAGCCTATGGACTATTACTTACCTGATTGCTACTTAATACCTGCAAGCCATTGCTGATATGCTTCTGTGAACTACTGGTTAATTAACTCTACTTGATACCTGCATTGCCATTGCTGATATGCTTCTGTGAACTACTGGTTAATTAACACCACTTGACACCTGCATAGCCATTGCTGAAATGCTTCTATGAACTGCTGACTGTTTATCCCTACATGAAACGTACAAAGCCATTGCTGAATTGCTTCTATGAACTGCTGATTAGTTGGAACTCCATCCCTCACTTAAAGTAACACCAATCAGCATATTCATTCCATGAACGGCTACATGCCTTAGGTCCTTAACAGCTATAGCCGTTACTCTCCTGGACCCTCTCTCACCTGTGCAGACGTGCTTTTCCTGCAATCCCACAGCCGGCCACTAGGGTTGGGCTGCTCTAGATTAGTCATATCTTCACCATTAATTAGGAATAAGGTGTATGATGTTAGTAATTCCTAACTCTCCGTAGTTAAGTCTGAAAGAGCCGCCAGGAATTCATACTGAATAACCTATAGAACCAAACCTTATTTACATAGGTGTGTAATCTGTTAATGTTACATAACTCCACGGTTGAGATCCTGACCATTGAACTAGGAGCGTTACATCAACATCCTTAGTTTCCCTGGCCCTACAGTTTTCTTACTAACATTAGTCAAAAATGCTCAGAAGTGGACAGAAGAGGAATCTGGTCCATGAGTATCAATATGGTAAATAGAACCCTGCCTGGGAGCATCATGTAGTGCAGACTAAGGGCCTGTTCATACCATAGTAATATGTTAATCGTACAACGCAACTAGCTTGCGGTACTGTGTGATAGGTGTCTTGAGTCATCATTCTTTTGAATGGCACCCCAATGCACCTTCTAGCAGCCGCGTTTCATTTACCATTCATTTGAATTGGACCCTGCTGCTGCATAGCAGCACGCAGTGTTGCAGTACCATGCATTGCGGTGAAAAAAGTAGTGCATGCATCTCTGCCGGGAGGGGTGTTGGGGTGCCATTCAAATTAATACCAATGCACCTGGCGCACAATATCACATTGGTAAGTGCGTTGTTTGGCAGTGTGCACTAAATGCAACGCTATGGTGTGAAGAATGACAACTTCTTATTTTTGCATATGGCTGATAACACAAAGGGTCCACATTCAGGTGTGCCAGGAACGTCTACATATTTCCAGATAATAGCTTCTAAATAATCAGTTGGCCTATGGTTTGCTGTTTCTATTACTATTCTCAAGTTTCTGATAGAATTGTAAATGATTGCATGTACTGGAAGTGGTGCAGCAATTGTAAGCTGTCGACTTCAGAAGAAAAGAGCGTACATAATACTCTGGCTGGAGTGAATGGCCCTCTACATAGGAGTGGTCTTTTATTGTAAATCTCTTTTTACTGTGTACTGCAGTGGATTGGATTTTTAAACTCACCAGTGCCTAGCAGGTGGCAGGACTGAATAACAATCAATTTAATAATTGCAGACACTTCACCCAAAGCCAGAGTAGACAATAAATAAAGCAGGATCGCTGGCAATCCTTGTAAGCTGCTTACACAATAGAGATGAACAACCCTTTTTTACTTGAAAAGCAATGTAATAGATGTGGCTGTGAGCAATGCCATTGCAAGGAACAATATAAGTAGGAATCCTCTGTCTGCTTAGGGAATAACTATCAAGAACTACAGGTTTTATGTAGCCCGTAAACTACATTTGTATTTACTAATAAATTTAGTAAGATATACAGCTTGTTCTTTGTTTTTTTGTGGTTTTTTTAACTGCAAATGGATTCTGTTTCTATTACAACTTAAAGTTTATTTCCACTTTAGCAGCCAAATTGGGATAAAACCTTTTTTTTAATATTTGTTATGAAAATTGCTGCTTACATTTTTAAGTGCTTTTTACTTGTTTGAAAATCCTCCTCAGCTTCCCCTCTATGTAATGTTGAGGATGGGGCTGTGGGAATTTATGTTTACTCTATTTAACCCTGTCTGTACTATGCTGACAGAAGCAATGTGAACAAGATTTGAACACTGTCTACCCTAACAAAGGGTTAAACAAAGTCTCTCCCTAAGTTTGTCCCTCTGCGTTCACATTCAACCTGCTCAATGTAGCTTGAAATCTGAGCTAAGGTCTTCACTAAAGAAATATCTGAAAGGTAAGGAATTATTTAAAAAAAATGATCTTTAGGTATACTGTGTAACTAGGATCATATAACAATCATTTAGTGGGATTTCTAAAAATGTTCCGCAAAAGTGGAAATACATAGATTCATAAATTCATGTATGTATGTATATTGGTTATAATGTTTTCATAGATGTATGTATGTATGTATGTATGTATGTATGAACCTCTCTTCTTCAGGTCAGAAGCAATACTGCTTGTAGCAGTATTGCTTCTGACCTGAAGAAGAGAGGTGAACTCTCGAAAGCTTGTCTTTTATATATTTTGTTAGTCCAATAAGAAAGGTATCATTGCACACTGCAATAAGATGTTTCACAGGTGTTTTTTGAGATGTGTTGCTGCCATCAATTTCAAAATTATCTTATTTTTTCTTAAAATGGTACATTTTCTCAATTTAAACATTTGATATGTTTTCTATTTTCTATTGTGAAAAAAATATGGATTTATGAAATCAGAAATCATTTGATTCTTATGTAGATTTTACACAGCGTCTCAACTCTTTTGGAATTAAGGTGGTATATTAATGATGTTTTACGTAGATGTATGTATGTATATTGGTGATGATGTTGCATAGATGTATGCATGTATATTGATGCTGATGTTCTATAGATGCATGTATGTTTATTCTGGACAGCATATTTAAAACTATAACTATGTTTTCTTCTATTTCCCATAAACAAATGCAGCATAGAGTTCTGTCTTTTATTGAAATGTGTACAGCAAGTCACTGTCTGAATCCATTATAGTTATTACTGCGATTAAAAACATATCAAACATAATCTTAGCTTCGATGCCACTAAAATCCTGAAATGCAAGCTTTGTAAGATCCCCTTGAAATAATGAAGGAAGAGACAATACAGAATTCCAATTTGCTAAGCTGTCAGGGATGAGCAGCAAGCAGAGAGATTGAATAATGGTAATTAAAGCCCACACACACACATAAGAGAATAAGGCTTAGATATTTGGATTAGAACAAAATCATTGCTCTGTACCATATGCCCTATTAGGATGCTGACTTGCTTTATACTTTGGTGGTTTGCTTCTGATAAGCTTGTAAGCACCTGGCAAAGGCATCCGTTTGACAAATCCATCCAATGATTCATTGTTCTGTACAGACGCTCACTAAGTCTGGATGCACAGCAGCTTGTATGCTGAGTTCACATTAACGCTGAAGTTTAGTCATTTTTTTTCTTTGGGATACAGCTTTAAACACTTTTGTTGCTGCTTCTTGTGAATCCTCCATTAAAGGAGAACTATGAGATGAGTGATTTCCATTCACCTCATAGTTCTAGCCGACCTGTGACAATGATAAGTCACAGGTCGGCTCAGTAGATCGGAAGGTGAGCGAACACATACCGGGTTTGCTCACCTCTCGATCCTGTCACGGCTCTCTGCCGTGACAGGGGGAGGGGCTGGATTCCCCTCTCCCCACTCAAATCTGCCAATCTGCCAGCGCTTGCTGGCAGAACGGACGGTGGAGGGGGCGGGTACAGCTGGCTCTGCCTCTAGATAGGCAGAGCCAGCTGTCACTCACGCAGCTGGGCGGATCTCGACGTCGATGTCGGGATCCGCTGCGGCGTTTCAGTATGCCGCGAGCTGTAGCTCGCGGTATACTGAGCTTAGGGTAACGGGAGGACACTAGTTTGTGTCCTCCCGTTACCCTAAGGAGAACTATGGGGAAAAACACTGACCCTATAGTTCTCCTTTAATGCCACTTTCATAGCCATTAGATGTTGCCCTGAGTGGCTATCTTCTGGTGCTGTATGGGTCAACAATTGCTGGTGGCGTGAAAAGTTGAACCACTCACCCACCCCTTCATGCCCTCTCCTCCATTCAGAGAACTCATACTACTATTCTCCCACAAAGCATCACATTCTATGAATGTAGGAGGAGTAGATGAATGACAGGATCTCCACCTCCCATTCACAGAATGTGCTGCATTGTGGGAGAATTGTAATTCGAGTTCTCTGAATGGAAGAAAATGCATGAAGAGGTGGGTGAGTGGCACAACTCTTCATACTAGCAGTTTTCACACCAAACTTTCACTTGGTGTTACTTCCATCCACCTCTGTCTCTACCATACCTCCCAAATGTCCCTTATTTGGATGGACTGTCCCTCTTTTGGAACCAAATCCTTCTGTCCTTCTTCCTTCATCTGTTATCCCTCTTTTTGGTCTGAGAGATATCTATTGTAGACTTCTAGGGGCAGGATGAGCTGGCATTTCACTTCAGGGTGGGCACCAGTCACTTTAAAGTGACATTAAACCCTCAGATTTTTTAACATAAACCAATACTGTAATGTGTGCCTTACTGTAATCCATGGTTGTTTCCCTTCTCTTTGCTGCTCTTCCTTTTAAATCTGTATCTGTTCTCATGCTCTGCAGAACTTCTGTTTTGCAGCAGACTGCCTTGTCTCAGGAATGGATACACGGTGTCTGTGTATAGATTTGTATAGGCTTGAAACCTGAGCCAGCACTACAGGAAGAGGCCCTGAGCTGAAAAGGGAAGTTCTCCCCAAGCATGAGAAGACATGAGGATTTAAAAGCAAAAAGCAGCAAAGAGAAGGGAAACAACCATGGATTACAGTAAGGCACACATTACAGTATTGGTTTATGTTAAAAAATCTGAGGGTTTAATGTCACTTTAAGGATTTTTATGATGCTTTATTTCATAAATGGTAAAACAGAGAGAGAGAGTAGGGCTGCCTCCAGCTCCATGGTGTAGAGGGCCTATAAACCAAGAACCAAAGGTGATCGGCAGACATTTTGAGATCTTCCCTGGGTGAGACACCAGACTCCCTGTGAGTTACAAGTCCATTCTGGCTTCTCCCGTACCTCCAGCAGATGAAGTTCCTCCCTGGCTCTCCATCACAGGAATAGTCCCTGACTCCGACTGGGTCCACACCTGACCACCTGCAGGCTTCAGGCTTGGTCAGACAGCACACACATAATGCACCTCCCCAGGCAGGAGGATCGGGGGAGAAAGAGGCTCTCAAATGAATGCTCAGACCCAAATATTTATGTGTCCTCTCGCAGCATGCACTACTGGCCATGGGCACAACTAGTGATTGGCTGGATAGATATAGATGTTCATAACATTCCACTCTGTGACAAGGTTAAACCCAGCAGCAGGCAGATGCAATCAATAACAGAATCCTTAGCGGAAAACAAAAGACTATGGGGTCTATTCACTAAGCTGGATCGGCTAAGCCAAGCCTCCGGCAGGCTACTCGCTGCTGTTCGGTCTATTCTTATAGATGCCGAACAGCAGTGAGTGAATAGCCGAATCCCACTGAGCGGCATTTGGCTCGGCTGTTCTGCTCGGTCCCTCAGAGGGACTGAGCAGAACAGAACAATTGTTTGACAAGTACAAAAAAATTAATAGAAAATGATTGTGCGGAGCTGGCAATGACAGCTAGCTCCGCCCGACAGTTTTCTATTGGCCGGCAGTTCTGCTGCCCTAAAAAAAAAAGAAAGAAAAAAAAACTCTCCCGGGCCCTCCAGGAGTCTACCGCTCCCGGCCACCCAGTAGAGAAACACTGCTTTTTCTTTTTTTCCTTATTCTGAAACGGAACTGATGGAGAACTGCAGCAGAGGGCGGGTGCAATGCTAGTTTACTATTGGCTATTGCAAATTGAAATAGCCATTATGAATCTAGCAATGCATTCCTATGGGCAAAATGTTTTTTTTTATTCTGACACGGCTCCATGTCAGAATAAAGAAAAAAAAAGAAAAAGCAGTGTTTCTCTCCTTGGCGGCCGGGAAACTCCCGGAGCGCCAGGTAGGGTTTGCTGTCTGGAGATCAGTGTCCCTTGTTAACTGGTAACCAGGGACGCTGATCTCTCTTCAAGTGGCCGGAGCCAGCTGTAAGATCACGACTGCCTCCACCCAGCTGACAGAAGCAGGCCGGGCACTCTGCCAGCTTCGGCTTTCAGCGCGGCTCAGCCGAGCCGAGGCATTTGCGTTCGGCTCGACTGACCACTCAGCCAAGTTCGGGAGCTGTACGGGCTAAAGTGAATAGCCCGTACAGCTCTACTGAACCGAAGGGGTCCTGGGGCCGAAGCTAGCCGAAGGATCGGCCGATGCTACGGCTAGATCCTTCGGCTGCTTTGTGAATAGACCCCTGTGTAATCAGCTAGACTGGATACAGTCCTAGCAAACTACATTCATCTAATCACACCAATTAAGAAAAGGTGGCTACCCTATGAAAAGGTTCTATTTAACTACAAAAAGTGTTATTCTGCACTAAAACTATTATGCCATCTCTTAGTTATATTATTGCTATTTAAAATAGCCAGTATAAAGGAAAAGTAATCGTTTAACCAATCATCTCTGGCATATAAACTCTTAACGGTCCACAGAATTGGGGGTATGGCAGGGGTGTGTCCATTGCCTAAATACATTGTGTTGGAAGGTATCCCTCTTTCTCATTTAAAAAAGTTGGATGTTATGCTGTACATGCACCTTTCTTATATGGAACCCTATTTAGTATTTACTGTTTTGTTGGAACTAATAGGGGGAGGCCGGAAAGCTTGCTGTATGAGCAGTGGGTTTAATTTTTAGATGGTCTTTGAAAAACCTGCTACTGGTAATCTGAGTATATGTACTGCCAGAGGAGGACTAGGAACCTTTGGCCTGGGCAATGAACACAGCTAAGTGGCACATTCATTATAGATTTATATTTCAGCAGCAGTTTCCTTTGCTGCTCTCGACATTCTATTACATGGCATCTCAGAACAACTACAAATGGAGTCAGTTCTGGAATTCTTTCTTCTGCCAAGTTCTCTGATCACAAGTCTGAACAGGGAGCAGATAGATATTTACTGCTCAGCAGCTGTCACTGAATGCTGTTCCACCCTCATGGAGTTTTTAGGCTTCTTTCACATGAGCGGTCCGATCTTGTACGCCTGTCAGTTTTTTAGCCGGATCCAGTTGGATGCTCTATGCAAGTCTATGGGCAGCCATGTGTAAATGGATGAGCATCCGTTTACACCCGGTTAGTCCCGGCTACGGCTGGATCCCTAAAAACAAACAGATCAGAGATCCATTTTGAAGGACTAGATCCTTCCAGTCCTGGGTTAATCTGAATTAAACCGACACATGTCCGTTTATTTACTTCTGATTCCCCATAAACACACATGGGATCTGGCAGCTTCAGTTTTTTCCTCCATCTTGCGAAAAACGGTTCGGACATGGATGTCACAGCGGTGACATCTGGTCCGTACTGCCGTGGTCAGGAGAGGATCTGTTGACGGATCCTCTCCTTATCAGCCTGTGTGAAAGGGGTCTAAAAGTTGAAACATCTCTTTGTGGGCCACCAATCAAACATATCTTATTAGAATTGGTTCAGCAAACAAATGGCCCCACCCAGTACTCCTGTGTGTCCTGCCTTCACTAGCTCTAGTAGATTAGTGACTCTTGAGTTGCAGCATTTTACCCTTTATTTTGACTTACTGTACTGTATAGGCACTGTGTAAGTGTTTCTACGGTATTCACAATTTTTCTTGGTTGCCAGAAGCCTGTGATGTGGGATTTGCTTAACTGATGTGCTACCTTGTTGATCCTTGTGATAATCATCATGCACTGCAATATAATTGGCTATTTCTTGAAAACCGCCAAATGTGAGTGGAAATAATTAATTTGCGTATATCACTCTGGTCAGTTCCAGTTTGTCACCCTATGGTCACACAGTTATTTGCTCACTCTTTCTGTTGAGGATTAGCTATTGATGCATAGATAAAAAAAAGCTAAAGTCTCACAACCTGTCATTGTCAGTGAAAAAAGACTACAAGAAGGTTTCAATGCCTGGTAACAAGTAAGATTAATTGGGTGCATGCAGTATTGATTATACTGTCAATGGCATTCAAAGATATTTCTATGAACTCTTTTAATGTAAATCCAATTAAGCAGATGGAAAATTAGAAGCACTGCCGTTATCTTCCAGCTAATTACAAAAACATTCACTGTACACTAAAATACAATACGTGTCACTGAGAAGAACCGTTTGCTTGTTAGCAGAGGCGGAATTCTCTGATAACAACATGCAACTGCTCTGCCATGGACATGTACACTGAAATTCTTCACATCAGACACACTGACGTTATTTCTCTTTGGGGCAAAACTAGTGATTGCTCCAAAATTAAAATCTTGTCCAACAGACGTTTCTCCTGACATCTATCTGCTGAACGTGTGATACTGCAATATTTGCTTTATTTTGCCAGTATATCTAACATAACTGGGAAGCAATATAATGTTTAATATGAATATACATTCCTTAGCTATGTACACAAGGCAGGAATATTTAGCTTTTGCCATACAAGTAGGCAAGACCGCAGAGCTGTTTTAATACCCTAACTGCGCTGCTGTATATATTCTATTTCACATTTTTCCTTTCCTTCCCTTCTTCCCATACTTGTTTTACGATGCATGTTGCTACCAAATGTCTTTTCTTTTTAGGTTTTAACATTGCTCGCCAGAGGGCAGTGTTACACCGAGGCTACGATCCTTAGTTCCCATAATACTACAAGGATAATCCAGAATCCTCTCCCTGGGAGCCTTTGCTGATCATTCATGAGAATCAGATACACCATGCTGTTTGGACCACTTGCCTCTAATTTAGCAGGTCACAGTCTGGCACGTACATATGTAACCACATGCAAGTTGTCAATATTCATCTGCATTCCCAAATGTTATTCTCTTTTCCTATATTATAATTGTAGCAGACAGGCAACAGACAGATTTAAAATACTGAAGGACAAAAACAGGAAAAATAACCTTTAACAATCAGAGTCAGTGTGAATGGATACAGTACTTTAATTTTGTTAGGACAGACCTAAAATAACTATTTTGGACATTTTGGACACTATGCACTTGATTGCAGTTTATTAATGTAGAATACAAGATAACCATTCCTGATAATGAAGGAATAGTGAATGTGCTACTCTCAGACATGTACCCTGGGGTACAGGTTATCAAACCTGTGATATGAATCATTTCAATTCAGTCATACAGTTACATTACCATTGTTCCTGGTCACTACAAGACTGCATGTTTTATTTCTTGTGGCCTCAAAAGTAAATTGTAGTGCAGCCTTTCTCAGCCAGGGTGCCTTCTGGTATTGTCAGGGATTACTTAAATTTTTTACTAAAGATGGGCTTCTAATATGAAATGAGGGAATCTGATGTAAAAGTGGCTGGGGGGGCGGACTGATGTTAAGGGGAAACTCTACATAATTTGGTTTGTTTCTTTGCCAGGGGTTCCCCCTTAAAACTCATACCAGACCCCTGTAAGTATGAGCGTTTTTGGCCCTGTGGGGGACCACACCTCGTTTTTTACTTTTTTACATTTACTTTTTACATTTTAAACTGGGGTTCCTTGAGATTTTGCATTCTTTTAAAAGGTGTCGAGACCGAATATTTTGCATTTTATTTTTGAGATGATGAATAGGGTCCTTTAAATTATATA
>NW_017306663.1:373851-400862 GCF_000935625.1 Nanorana parkeri
TATTTAGAGCCTGTTGGGGGAAAAAAACACAACTTTTTTGCTACAGGTCCCATAGCTCAAGCTGCAATTTACAGACAAAAATGAATAACCCATCAGCAGTTACTTATCCTAGTGACTTATCTCTTAGGGTAAGTATCAGTGCAAAGTGTCACTCAGGCCAATAGAGTCACAAAGCAGGTAGTCTTGATTTTTATAAAGCAGTGAACGTCTCTTTTAAGAAACATTCACTGATGGTGAATCAATCACTGCTTTTTTACTGCTATTTAAAACAAATACATCTAGAAGATTCACCTTTAGTAAATGTTTTGTAAATGTCAGATTCACTGATTTAAAAATATGTCTAGTAGTGTTCTGGAAATCAAAATATTCTACATATAGTAACAGAAAAGAGTGTAAAAACTGTAAAGAAACCCCAAAACACAAAACTACATTTAAAATGATTAAACTAAAAGGTGACAACCTTTAACAGGACTGTTAATTACCTGTTCCCCCATACAGATGTTGTCCACCCATGATGACATGTCACCAAAGGAGTCGCTTCAGTTTGTGTGATGCTTTGCTTTGCTGTGAGGGGGCAGCAAGTGGATAAATATACTATTGCACCTTTGGTGCAGTTACACCTATTTTAAAGCCCCCTCCCAATCTTAGGGCCCGCTCACACCAGATGCGTTTGGACGCATTTATAAATGCATTTCAATACCTAGACAATACAAATGAATAATTTGCAGTGAGAGTAGCTCACATCCTTCTATTACATTGGTGAGCATTCAAAAAAACTAGAGCAGGCTGCATTTTTTTTGCAACATGCATGAACACATGTGTATGCGACAAATTGCAAAATACATGCCAACACACAGATATTTGTGCAAGCATTTTCTCAACATTTTTCAGAGTGTTGTGGTGTAAACAGGACCTTATAATCACCTATTGCCTATCTAGAGGTACATATCCATGACATTTTCAGCCATTTGTCAAAATCTACCTGACTAGACCTATTAATGTGCGGTGCACTCCTATTTATTCCTATGCAGAATCAGCCTGGAGTATGAGCTTGCACGCGATTGCATGCCAAAGCTCTCCTTAGGTTTGAATGAAAGTGCAGAGTGCATGTTGAGGCCTAGCCAGGAAGAAGTTGACTAGCATTTTTCCAATAAGGTTGCACAGCCAATATCTTGCTGGGACAGGTGAGTATAAGGTGAGGTCATGAGCTGTGAGAGGGAAGGAATGGGGGGGTTGCTACATAACAGGTGTAACTGCAGCAAAGGCACAGTTACATTTTAAAAGTGTGTCCTGCTTTTACAGTGTATGATTCCATGGTTCACTGACCTAATTTTATGCCCATTTGCAGGAGTGTCCGTGTACTTGTTTATGTGATGATTACTCTGAAGAACAATCATACTGTGTGGCCAAATCTTACAAGCACAATATCTATCTACGGCTAGCTTTCATATCACACTATTAGGATTGAGGTCATATATACAGAGTTCAAATCAATACCAAAATTGATTAGATCCATATTCACACAACTAGAAGTCAAAAACATGTTTACAGAGACGGAATCAGATCAGGGTTGTTGAAACTAGAAATAGGTTCACAGAAACAGAGCCATACTGATACAGCCAGAACGGAAAAAGGTTCACAGGGAGATAATCAGAATTAGATGTTCTGGACTCAGAGTGGGTGACTGTATGTATAGAGAAGACAATGCCACCAACAAATCTGAATAGGAAATACATGGGCAGCATCAGTGAAGACACTGTTGTATGGCACTGCCTTCCTGCTTACTTGAGGGTTTTTAAATATGCTTATGTTGTTTAAATAATACCTGGTTATACTGTTAGGCCCTGTTCACACCAGGGCGGTTCGGCTGCGCGGATTTGGCCGTGCCAATCCGCCGACATGATTGATCCCATACATTGCTATGGGGGACCGTTTATGCGACCACGCAATGACATTCATAAGGCCCCATTCACACCAGGGTGGTTGTGGATCAGCGCAGATTTTTATAAGGGTGCCCGAATTGCTCCCTGACCCTTTTTTGCTGCGCTAATCAGCGCAGTTTCCATACTGCTTTCAATGGAACTGCGCTGATTAGCGCGGTTTTGGTCGTTTTTAATTGCGTTTCAGCGCTGAAACACAATTAAAAACGCCCAAAAGTGCCCTTTCAAAATCAGCGCTGATCCGCAACCACCCTGGTGTGAATGGGGCCTTATGAATGCCCTTGCTAAAGCACTTCCTGTCATGGGAGCACAACTGTCTCTTAGTTGTCATTGTCCCCCTGTCACGGTCCCCAAACCTAGATTTACCGGGGATCACTCCTATTCAGCATCAGAGTCTTACTGCACCTTTAAGTAAATATACTGGGCAGAGGACCCAGAGATCTGTGATGCCTTCCAACAAAATTTGACCTGGAATTAATGGCACACTGCATTAAAAGTTCCCTCTGAAAACAAATTGCAGAAAGCAAACAAGAAGTCTCAAACATAGAGAGCACTAAGAATAAGACCTCATAGGGTCAGACCCTGAGGTCTGGAACTGCCGTGCCAAAAAAGAATGCTCCACATACAATTAGCCTTAAGGCAGCTCCATTAGGAGGAGGATTTAAATTCCACCACAGTAATCTGAGGAGGACTGCTCTTAGACCAGCTTATTAGTTTATGAACAAAAGCCCCTGTGGGAATTCTCTGCATGGGAATGACCTTACCCAGATTGTGGAGCCAGTGCCTCTCCTATGTGGTACAAGAAAAATGCTGATGGTAGGAGAGTCACTCTGGCTGGAGGGAAGAGGGTCCATGTTTAGGGTTCCTTGACCAGGACCTATGCCCTAGTGTCTCTAGATAGGGATGGTGGTTGTAACCTAGGCGTTCTCACCGACTGCTTATACTTCTAGTATTAAGTAAATGTTTAGTTACATCTGCATTTATGCATAATGTTGTGAACTTGAATGTTGGTGACTTTTGTTGTATCTTACTGTTTTAATTCCCTTCCTCCACCCACTTACCCATGGGTGGCTACCTACCCCAACTGGCAACCCACATCTGCTGCTGTCACTTTTGAGTCTTGAATCCAATGTTAAAACACATTCTATATGTTCCATCAAAGATCATCAAATCTTTACCCCCCACATGCAGTACTCTCTCCTCTGACAGGGTTACTTTAAGAGTGACCACAACTAGTAATCAAGAGGGAGGGACTAGCCCCTGTCTATTACCCTGATCCATCGAAACTCCCACATCAGTGGACTGCCTGTCTTTCCCAATCCCCCATACCCCTATCCCATCACTCCTACCTTCACTCACTTACCCTGGCCACACCTAACACTCTGTTAACCCATTCCATCTTTCCTCCTTCAACACCTTACCAGCTAACACTCCTCAACCTCAAGACAGTATCCAGCCCATTCTCCATCCTTTACATCAGCCCCCACCAAACCTGCCTCCCTTTCTCTGTATCCCCACACCCACTTTCCCACTGATAACCTACCTACTCCAACCTTTCCCTGCATCAGGTGTGTAAATGGCCCCATCATAGTTTCATAGCCTGCATCAAACTGACATTTCATAGCCTCAAAATCCCTGACTTCTTAACCCCCAACAGCAACTCATAGAATCTTACCTCCAGTCCCTCAGTCCTCCCAGTTATTTCCTGGGTGGTTATCAAAGCTATTCAGGCACCTCTCACACTTGAAAAACCTAAGTAACCTAAGTCTGTTATCTCTTCCTCAAAAACGGATAAGGCATAAGGACCTGACAGCCTCCTTCTCCTATATTATAACACCTTTCAAGAGCCACTCTCACCATACTTCTTGAATGTAATAAAATCCATAACTAAAGTGCAACAACCTCCCTCCAACCATGTCCATATCATGGTTATTCCCAAAGAGGAAAAGGGTCCCACTCAGTGCGGAAGTTATAGGTCAATTGCACACCAACAGGAAGATTCATCTAATACACTCAGCCATATCGAAGGCCATTCCGCCAAGACTACTCTAACACATATTGATGTAGCACTCACCCCCTAAGGAGCTACTGGAATATACAGGTATTTCTGTCCCCAAGCCAAAATGTACCACCCCATAGGATCCACAGTACACCAACACACCTTAGAGAGTTTTCTAAACAGCTTTACTGGACAGATATGTATATAGATGTAGTGTGAAACAATACATAAAAAACTCAATACTTGAATGAACAATGGTCAATTACATACAGTTGGTATTTTGAACACTCAACAGCCACATCTATCAGTATACTGAGCTTAGTAGTACTGAACTATCTCAGAGACAGTTTTTGATCTCAAAATCCCTAGTTGCTAAAGTCTCAGTCAATCATCAACTTATCACTACACTACTGGCCTGTAGCAATAGTCTAGGCTAGCCATCGTTGGGGCCCATACTGTATTGTTGAGATGAATTGCAGGAACAATAACAAATGGCCAAAGACCTCTCACCACTCCCTGGGTCAACCTTGTACAAGTGATGTTAATCAGCGAGAGACAGGCGTCCCCTTTCTCTCAAGCCAACACCTTTGCTGGTCCTGTAGTCATCTATGGTCTCCTGGAGAAGATCTCCGATCACAGGAACGCTGTGTAGCTTTCTCTTTGCATACACAGTCAGACCTCCCGCCGATTACTGGGCCTCATCGATCACTCAATGCACAGGCTCAGTCATTCGTCCGGGCCGCTGTATCCCCACTGCACTGATGATGCGGCTCCCCACTGAAGTCGATTGTCCAATCTCTCCGAACGCAGCAAACCATTCAGAAGTCTCTCTTTGTATGAAGGCTTCTCTGCCTGTCAGCGCTCTCAGACAGTATTCCACAGCGTGTCTGTGGCTCTTTTGAATCAGCGGTAGCCACACCCACCTCTGTCCTCTTCAAAGGGGTCCTACCGACTGAGCGCACTCTGCCGTCTCCATCCCAAATCCCCCTCACACAGCCTCCTGTGAATTGCAAACCCCAAACTCTCTCACAGCACCACTTATTCCCACTTACTGCAATTCCCACAAGTCTCTGCATCACAAGCTGCACACAGATCAGTTGACCATTTATTTTCAGTATATTAGTTAGTCACATAGCATACATATAAACAGGGGCTACATTGGCTTGGGAACCCACATGATGTCCTAGATCTTGAGCTCTATATGCCTTCCCACAAACAGGCATAAAAATAAACAAAACTAGATCTGGATATTTCACACTAAGGAACAGTAGCCGCCAGGGCTGCCCTCTTTCCCCACTGGCCTTTATTTTGACACTGAACTGCTCCATTGCACTGTTAGGGCAAATCAGAGTATCAAAGGCCTAAGTCTGCCTTGCTTCCATCAAAAAAGCAGCATATGCTGATGACTTCCTCTTCTTTTAGAAAAACCCAGAGATAGCATTATTATTGCTTTTCAAATAATACAGAGACCTTTCCAACGTCAAAATAAATCACAAATCAGAAGCCCTCAATATCACTGCCCCACTGAATAGGGATGGTGTACTGAAGAAAGATTTATCATCCCACTGGGCACAATCCAGCTACAAATACTTGGGTACCTGCATCACTTCAGACCGTAGCAAACTGTTAGACACCAATTTCTGCCCTCATCTATTTTAGATGTTCAAGGAACATGGTTCAGTAGCTATAATGCTTTCAAGATTACCATACTTCCCCAGATTTTATACCTGATTCAAAAGGTCCCTATATTTATCCCACTTTCGCTTGCTCCTGTTAAACCCTTTAAATTGGATGATAAACTTTAGAGCATGTATAGTTACTCTGTACTTACATTCCCTAAACTCTCTGGGGGCATAGGCCTCCCTGACCTGTCACAATATTACACAACACTTCATCTTACTCATGTGATGGAATAGTGCCATCATCCCAATAACAAAAATGGGTAAACATTGAGCAGGAAAGTGTCTAAATTCCCCTATTCCCAACCAGGATAGATAGCAAACATTTAAAGTGTCTCATGTCCATATGCAAATTCCACCTACTTAATTTCCTCATTCATATGGGATGGTTACATCCCAAAGAAATCCAAAATCTGGCATCCCCACCCTAGGATACCTGGGCTGTGTACCAACTCCGACACTTCTTCTGAGCCATACCTGAGAAAGACTCAGTCTAAAGACTTACTAACCCATTTGAGGACTTGCACAGAAGTTGGTTCCAAGCAGCCCACTTACTCTTCTACCTATATAAACTTCTAATCAATCCAACAACTAGATTGGTGCCCCCATACAGTCACAATGTGGAGGCTGAATTACAAACCCAGTTTACAAATGGACAGAGCAATATATTACACACATACATATTCTATAGCTAATTGCTTCCAGGAACGGGGATATAAAATACTATCTTGATGGTACTGGACTCTGACACTCCTTCACAAACTGTACTCTAAGGTACCAGGTATATGTTGGCGATGTCAGTTTGAACCAGGTACTTTCCTCCACATATTTTGGACCTGCACGTTTAGGTTGCCCATTTTGGGCAGAGGTAGGAAAAACCTATCCCGTGTCTCTTGTCTGTTTACCTAGTAAAAAAACCCAGCAGGATTTCTTCTTCACCTCAATGGCAGCTGAACCAAAACTTACAAATCGGTCCTTACACCTATTAAATTCAGATAGGGCATGCA
This sequence comes from Nanorana parkeri, assembly GCF_000935625.1. Classification (NCBI taxonomy): domain Eukaryota; kingdom Metazoa; phylum Chordata; class Amphibia; order Anura; family Dicroglossidae; genus Nanorana; species Nanorana parkeri. Next base: position 380,477 of record NW_017306663.1, read on the forward strand.
TTTCTACCTTATGGAAACAACTAGTCACTCTCCTAGGGACTAATTGGTATTGTAAAATCAAGAAAATCATGATCATAGAGCAGGGACGTGCGGTCAGGGTAGGCAGGTGAGGCGGAGCCTCACCTAGTATTATGGAGGAAAAAGCTGTCAGCTTCAGGTCTGACAGTTGTTTCTCCATTCAGAGTGGCTTCTATCAGGTTACACAGCAGGGAAAGCCTTCAATATTTCATCTCAGGAACTTCTATGAACTCTGTTATTACTTATTTCCCTGTGTTCTCCTGGTATGATGTATACAGTTGTATCTTCTTGTAATTGAGATATGTCTTAAGATTTCAAAAAGATAGAAAAAAGTAATGAGCATCTAACTCTAGAGTGAGTGCATTTAGAAAGGAAGTGGCTGAAAGAGGCTGAAGGAGATCAGTAGCACTGAGATACAAAAATAAAAGGTAAAATTTGTATTTACTTTTAACAAAAATGTCACTTGCTGATAATAGTAATTGCTTTAGCAAACGAAATGCCATCTTGTTAAGAGTTTAGATCTACTTTAACTGACTAAAATGCCAAGTTAAATGTCCAAAATGTGAAAAGATAACTATTCTAAATTTAAGTGATATTTATGTTTGTGAACTGGATATTTTTAAGAAAAATTATCGCGGAACTAAGGGGTCTATTCACGAAGCAGCCGAAGGATCTAGCAGTAGCTTCGGCTGATCCTTCGACACCACTTGCAGAGAGATCCGCGTCCCTAGTTACCAGCTAACCAGGGACACTGATCTCCAGACAGCAAACTCTCCCCGGCGCTCCGGGAGTCTCCCGCTCTCGACCGCCCAGGAGAGAAACACTACTTTTTCTTTTTTTTATTATTCTGACACGGAGTGGTGTCAGCATAGACACAAATAATAAAAAAAAATTTGCCCATAGGAATGCTGAGCATGTTCGGCCGACCCGAAGCCATACGAAGCAAGCCGATGTATGGCTGATTTCAGCCGATATACGGCTGAAATCAGCTGTACAAGCCTGAAGTGAATAGCCGAACAGTGTTCGGCTCACTTCACTTGGGGTCATTTTTTCACTCGGCTGCCCTCGGCAGCTTAGTGAATAGACCCCTAAGTCATCATTCTTTGTGAATTGAATCCAAGAAGTGTCAAACGCTGAAGTAATATGTACTTTATTCTGCACAATAACTCTCTAAGAAACAGGACTGACAATACATACAGTATTTTACACAGAAACAGAATACATTTCCAACACATATTTTGGATGGATTTCTGCAAAAAAAAAAAATATATATATATATAGTGTGGCAAAAATGAGCTATATTCCTCTAACCAGGATAGATTTCCATAGAAATATCATAAGGACTGGCCTGAAATGTGCAATATGTATCTATATGGAACACATCTCCATAGAAATGACATCTACACTATGGGTAATTGAGCTTTATCTCACTAAACAGGACAGATCTCCACAAAACTGTCACAGGCATTGAGGTAAAATATACTTTTCAAAAAAAGTCAACAGCCTCCTTATGAACAGATATATTCCAAACAATAAAAAGTGCACATGAATTATAATCCAGCTGCTTCAATGTCTTGGATAATGCAGTTACCTGGGCACAGTCATAGCACCAGCCTTTCACTGTAGATGTCTATTGCAGCAATGCTTCTCCTCCTCCTCTATTGAAATCCCATTATCCCATATTATAACAGGCAGAGGGAGGAAAACACCCAGCACTGGACATGGGTGGTCAACAGAGGATATTGAGGTGGGTGAAGAAAACAGTGATCACACTTCAATGATTGCTGAACTTTGGTTCTGGGAATTATTGTATCGTGTACGTCAATGTTCACACAAAGAAAATTTGAAGCAAATCCTTAATTTTTATGGTTATTGTTTAATTTTAACACACTTGTAACTGTATTTTCCCTCCCTCACAATATTTTAGAATTATTCATTGATGAGATTTGCATGCTTGTCTATATATTACTTTTTCTTTTAATACTCTATATGCCATTATACATTATATGCAGGGATGCACCAATAACGTTTTTTTGGTATCAGGCACCTAGGCGGTGAATCATTACACGGTGATGAGGGAGCATGAAACCAAGCTTCTCAGCCAATCAGGGGTGAGTCATTACCTGCCCCCGCCTTCCTGATTGGCCGGGAAGCCATGTAATGACTCGCCGCCCGGCTTCCTGATACTGGAAGTTTCGGTATCGGGCTAAGCATTGGGAGCATTTAGAAGAGTACGAGTACTCGCCCAAATACTCGGTATCAGCATCCCTGATTATATGCACAAAATACATTTTAAACGCCATGTACAATTTATTTACCTGTATAGTATAATTATTGAGTATATTTAAGTGTATTGCATGTAAAGGAAACATTTCTTTGTTTTGGATAGATTAGAGAAAGATTGGACCCTCTGTCAGGTTTTTATTGATGTCTGTGTCCCCGCTGAGAAGATTCACCCCTCTATTTGTCCTGGTAACCACTGTGCTTGAGACAGAAAGTGAGGGTGAATTCTAGGGTTGTTATAAGAGCAAGACGTAGGGGAAATCTTCCAATTGGGACACCGGTTCTGGAGACAACAGTCTAAGATGTTCTTTTTAATTTTGGGAGATTTCTTCTCACTTCCCATTGATTCTATTGGGCTAGAAGTTTTGGAAATCTCCCCAGCAGCAGTGGGTGAAGTAGCCATAACCCATTTTATTTTAATCATACCAGAAATGGATGTCCTGGATGTTATAAAAAGATCATTTTGGTTTTAACAACAATTAGGATTCTCAAGTATTAGTTAATTTCTATATGACTTAAAGCCCAGTTTAACTTCATAGCATGCATGTTATACTATCAATTTTTGCTATATTCTGTTTTTAAAAGGCAGCCTATGAAATGATTTAATATAAAGTAGCCACTGTTCCAAGCTCGCTCCTGTGATGGATTATAATGTCAATGCAAATTAGTAAACTAAAGTAAATAAGCTACATTTTTGTTAATAGTTAGAATACTTGTAAGTGAATGTATTTGAAAAATGTAACTCCTGAGTTTAGTGCCACTTTAAAGCCCCTCCTTCCCCTGGAGCCACCCCATAGCATTTTTTACATATTCTGTATAAATACCTTTTTCCCCAAGTTGTTTTACAGACATCTCCAGGTTTTCTCCCTCCAGCAACAATTGCTGGTCCTAAATGCTACAGAGAATGGTGTCACATAGTGACCTGGCCTCACAGGAAATAGGTTGAATGATGACCAGAGGAAATTGTGTGGGGCAACACTGGTGCGTGGAGGGGGTAATTGTTGCTTGTAAAACTTTGTTTTTATACAGGGAGGAGGTAATTTAGAAAAAAACAATATGCTGGACATAAGCTTTAAGGTTCCTCTGCAGTTCAGACTGTTTTGGATATGAGTATTCAATGCAAAGAAACATTTAAAAAATAATTGTAATTTGTCAGAAAATAACTGTGTGGTTTACAGAACAAGAGAGTTCGTCAATTAGCATTGATTCTACATATTTTTTATGGATCAATCTGAAAATATTTAAAAAAAAGAAAAGACAATTTGAAGCAAATCCTTAATTTTTATGGTTATTGTTTAATTTTAACACACTAGTAACTGCATTTTCCCTCACAATATTTTAGAATTGTTCATTAGTGATGAGATTTGCATGCTTGTCTATATATTTATTTTTTATGTTAATACTCTACATGCCATTATACATTCTATGCAGTGATGCACCAATAAAGTTTTTTCGGTACTCACTGATACCGAATACCGATATATTTTTTTCGGTACTCGCTGATACCAAATACCAATACTGGAAGTCCCAGGAAGCCAGGCGGCGTGTAATGACTCGCCGCCCGGGTTCCCGATTAGCTGGTAAGCTGTCTCCATGCTTCCCTGTTTTCTTGTTTCCTGGATGAACACTCCTACAGCAAATATAATATGAAAATTACAGCACACTCCTAATATCTCTAGTTCATTTTTCCAGTGTGCCCAACTATTATATGACCGAAAAAATTTTTGTGACCATAATGATCAGAAAATGAAAAACAAATTAATCAATGCCAAAAAATTAAAGTTTTCTGTTGACATTTCTTTAGGTAGAGGTAGAATAAAAAGTCTAATTATAATAAATCGATTATGCTTGCTTTAATAATAGTATTTCAGTATTTGTACTAATACACAGACTTTTTCTGATACTTTCACATGTATTCCTCTTTCTTTATTATCATATTAAAGGTAGAAACGTGTAGATTCAGCATTAGATGATAGAGGCTAGAGAGTAAATTGGCAAAATGACTGCTCAACTGCTTAACAGGTATTGTGCTGACCTCAGCCACATGGGGACTGATCACTTAGCATATTAAACGTTCACTGAGCTTGGTAAACAAGGCGAATGTTTCTACGTCAGCCAACCGATCATGTTCTAGCCACAATCTTTTCTTTTCCCCAATTTTCACGCATTTTGAATACCCAATTATATGAACACCGGCTCACCTTATCTACAAACATTGCACTAAGATAAGTAAACATATTGTACACCCTCTCTACTCCTTTGGAAAGTTAACCCTTTAGACTTAAATTGTAGGAAGGAGCATTTAATCACAACCTGTGTGCAACACTGCCAAAGGGGCAGCAGCAATTACATATGGGATAGGTCTAACCCCAGGCACCAAACAATTTTTGTAAAAAGTTATGTGATATGATTATTTACATCAAGCTGATCTAGGTTACATGTACATTATAATACAAAGGTGCAAACAAAAACCCATTCTCTTTCAATGCAAAGCTAGCCTACATCTTAAGAATTTCTAATTCATCAAGAATGACCTGTGCCTGTGTCAGCATTGCCTCATCTATAAGGCTGCTTATGGATTCCATCAGTGCTAAACTAAATCCAAATGGACTAAAAATCCTTTCTTTAATCTTTTGGTCCCAACCAGCCTTATCTAACTAAACGTTAAATTGAAACTGCCAGTCTTACTTTGCAAAGAATTGAGGGAAGATGTGCGCTTGAGGGAGAGGTGAGAAATATGTGTACCTGTCTACTACTTTTATCTAATTAAATGTAGGTCTTTACAGGGCTTCACAGTGTAGGCCATTAATGTCACAGTCATGGTGGCATGCAAGGTCTCCCTGCTTGCTGGAGATATGGATGATGTTCAGCACCAATGTCTGATTTGTCTCTGATTTTTTGTAGCCTGTGCATGTAAGAGTGACAGAAAAGATGGTCCAGGCTGATATTCTGTCAGCATTGCTCATTTACACAGATATCTCTCCACCTTTTTACCAATATCTTTCCAAATAAATGAGAATGTAGAAAGTGTAAATGAAAATGCTATTTTGAAAAATAGTATCAATGGGGGAAAAAAAGCAATATTTGCTAGATAGGATGGGATTTTATTTGAAATAAACCAACAGGTAAGGATCTCAAATTTTATATTTGTTTATTAGTAAGTCATAATTCAATAAAGAACAGCATGGCACAAAAAGGGGTTCACAAATCATAGTATGTTAATTCAAATCATCAGAATCAAAGGGTGCACTTTAAGTTGCCATTTATTTTGCTACTTACACAAGTAGCTTCTTAAAACTAAAGCACAAACTGACAGAGGTAGATAAAGTATTAAAGTGATCTCCCCAAGCATAGTGAAACGTATCCTCATAATCTCCGTAGGCTCCATCACCTCATTCATGGAAGCTTGGCTGCACCTTCTCTATGATATGTCAGAAGCAAGACATAACAGATCCGAGGACAGACTGCAGCAGACTTTTTGTTCACAGATTATGAACCGATAAATTGTTTGTAAGATAATTGAAAGTATTGATATTCTTTATACATTCTAACACTACTAAAACCCCTTAAAACAGACCTACAGTAAAAAAATAACAAATAAAATGAAGAACCCATTAAATAATAAAATAACAAAATCGACTTTAGCTGCAAAATTTGTTTTAGATCCAAAGGTTCCCCACACATTACTTTTTTCTGCCTCTTTGTGTCCTCAGTTTGACGGCCTGCATTATTCAACCCATTTTCTCTAAGCCCAGGTTGTCCAGCCTGTGACTGGACAATGCAGGGGAAACAGCACAGTGTTAAACTAATCTCTCTGTCACTCTGCTTTCTCCTCCTATTAGCATGATTCTTGTCAGAACATAAACTGAATGGCTCCTTGTACTGCTTCCTCTTCTGATTCCTGCCTTTCTGTACAGGAACTGCAAGAGGATAAGTCCAATTACATGGCCAATTTCAAAGTGGGTGCTTAAACTGCTTGCAGTTAAACAAATAATTATGTATTAATAATTACAGAGCTGCATTAATGTATATTTTTTATTCAGCTTTAATTCATGTAAATGTATATTTGTGAGCACATTTTAAATTCTGGCAATTTAAGATGTCAAGTAGTATTTAAAACAAAGCATAATATTAAGAGCCCAATTGCATCTTTACATTGCAGTAACAAGTCCTCAAAGAACTGAGTCAGGTTATTTCAAGACCATTGTTTTTAATCTTTAAGGACACTCTAATGACAAGAGGTACCAGAGGAATGGAGAAAAACAAATTTGGTGCCGATATTCAAAAAAGGTTCAAGATGTATTAGAAAAAATGGTACATGCATGAATCTATAACCGGCCTTTATAGCAGGGCGCACATTGGGAAGGCTTACAAAAATACATCCTCCTGATAAGGTGCGTCCCTGCACCTTATCAGGAGGAGTTGGCTACCTCCAGGTACACCTGCATGTAATTTATCAACTTCATTAATATGCTCACACTTGGAGACTCGGATACATAGAGTTAGGACCACACTTTGCAGAGGTACCTTGGCGCGGCAGTGTGGCTTCTACATATTTTTGGCCAAAAGTTTGTGCAACTAAAACCTCTGATTTTAACGCATACTGTTGACAGGGCTACTTGTTTGGTTGCAGGCTGGCTGGCAGGCTGAGGCTGGGGAATTTTTGTGTTTTGTATTAAGGTTCAAGATGTATACCTGGTAACTGCAGGGAAGTCAGTCTATAGCTAAAGTTTGTGAGGGAATGGACAGGGACTATATTTAAAAGTGAGCATGTGAGAACAGTATCATAAGTGCTAACCAGCATGGATTTATGAAAGGCCATTCTTGCCAGACAAATCTATTAACATTCTATGAGGAATTAAGTTGTAAGTTGGGTAGAGAAATCCCAGTGGATGTTGTCTATCTGGACTTTGCAAAGGTGTATGATACAGTGCTCCACAAATGGTTAGTTTACAAACTAAGGTCGATTAGCATTGAAGAAATTGTGTGCGCATTGGCAGAAATATGTTTTCAGGACTGCATCCAGAGCGTAGGGATAAATGGATCATTCTCAAAATAGACCAAGGTAGTGAGTGGCGGGCCTCTGGGTTCAGTCATGGGGTCAATTCTGTTTATCCTGTTCATAAATGATATAGGGGTAGGAATAGAAAGCTCACTGTCAGTGTTTGCTGATGAGACAAAGTTATGTAGGACAATAGGTTCACAACAAGACATAGGGGCTGATTTACAAAGCCCAACACACGCACGCACGGGCTGCGTGCGCGTTTTAACCCGCAAAAACGTATTTACCAAGTGAACACGCACATCAAGTCGCGGTTTCACGCAGGTATGGCGCGTTTTTATGTATTTACTTACGCGCGTGTGGTGTAATACGCGCCAGCGGCTGCACGCCACTATAATAAAAAATTGCAAGTGCTAGAATCATATTTATACTACTGCCATACATGTGCAAATCATTCATATGATACATATGTTATTGCTATGCTTCTGTGCATACAAACATTCCACATAACACTTACAAACTGGTAAAAGACAGTATTCCAAAATAAGGTACTTACACACCAGTGCCGTGTTCGGATGTGCTCCAGGCAACTGCGCATGTGCATGAGCAAGTTCACACGTTTCTTGATCCTAGAAACACGAGCATACCAACCCTGCACGATTTCTCCGTAAATCTAGCAAACACGCACACATGGCAGATAAATTTGAGCGGTGCGTTTGTCTATCCATTCTGTACTGTCCAGAGGTGTTTGTTTTTGGCAACTTATTTTCACCTGCCAGTTTTCATGTGTTCCTCATTCAACTTATGGAGAGACTTTCATTAGTTTTTGCACTACCTAATTAATACCCCAAAAACATGAGTGCATCATAGTTGATCAAAAAATGGTTAGCTCATGCATTTACATTCCTGCATTCATCAACACAAGCAACACAACGTGCAGCTAATTTACACAACATCAGCATACAATTCATGCAGGGCTTTGCACAACACACCTGCTGGGTGTCACCTCTGTAGTGTCCTCACCCCCTGGCTGATTTAGTGCTTGCTAGCATAAGCACACTCCAGTAAAATGCTGGGGTGTATGCAAACCAAAAGCACCTCTCACTTGCAGTGCTCCTGGCCACATTGCAACATGCACTCCTGCAAATACATGCAATTCTGGTCTAATTTGAAAACAAAGCTTGGAGATCACACAGCTACGGTCAATTTGCAGGATTATACATTGCATTCAAGGCGAATTGCTGTAGTGAGCCAGGCAAATATGCGTTCACTCTGAGTACATGAGGGATCCAGGTAAGCACCTGGCTCACTAATGCTGGAGTTCTTAACAGTGCAAGAAGTGTAATGCGGTGGCATTCATGACAATGGCACCCTGGAAGCACCACGGAAACCATAAGTGCGTCATCATGAACTTGCGCGTGACCCGGATGTGCAACGGTGAGTAAGTTGCTGGGCACATTGGACTGAGAATGCCACCTCTTCTCTTTGGCGAGGCCCAAAAGGCACTAATTGCGCGCATGAGTACATTTATTTGGCGTTTTTCGCATGTGCAGGAGCTGCATATTAGGGCTAATGTCCACATCTGCTCTGCATGTCTGCTGTGTTTAGCTTGTTGTAAAATGCTTCAGTACACATGTGTGTCCATGTATGTGGTGGTTGTGGGGGTCTGCGGGCAAGGGGGCTTATTTGCATCGGGGTACCCCTTTAAATAAGGGGACACTCAGATGCCGCCCCTCCCTTGTGAATGAGTAAGGGGTACTTGTACCCCGACCCAGTCACTGAAGGTTAAAATCAAATATTAAGTCACAAGACCAGACTTTTGATAAAATCCTTTATTTGAAAAAAAAAACCATCACATCCAAAACCATTACATCGATGGAGCCTTTTTTTTTATATTAAAGGAATAGTCAAAAACGGCATGACGGTCTGGTAGGACTGTTAAGGGGGACCCCACGTTTTATTTTTTGGGTTTGTTTTCACTTGGGGGAGGCTCCCTCTTGACATTCATATTGTGAATCTACGCGCAATATATTATGCATGTGAATATGTACCATTCTGAACCCATTCACAGCAGCATATAAGTAGTATGTTTTTGTCTGTGTAGATTCAGCAGTTCTGATTTTTGGGTGGATATGTGCATTACTGTAAGTGGATATATGCAACTTACTTGAGGCAGGATTTGAACTGAGGACATGGGTGTTATGGGGCAGTAGCTCTAACCCCTGAGCCACTGGGCTTCCCTCAGGGAAGTATGCTCATGGTTGTTGCACATCCCCATTGAATCCTTGGAAATTCAACACGCCATGCGAGCGCGTTTTTAGTATTTATCAAGCATCTGCATAACCAGCATGGAAACACGCTTCCGCGCCAAACGTATATGTGCGCACGCGCACACAGTCGGTGTGTTTTTGCATGGCGTGTTCAGGGGGTGTTGATAGGCTTAGTGAATCAACCCCATAGAATCACTACAGCAAGATCTTTTTTTTTTTTTGAATAACAATTTCTTTATTTTCAAAAATTTTCAAAAGTAGATTACAAAAACAAAGTGCAAGACATTTCAAAACAGCAAGATCTTGACAAAAGAGGAGAATGGGCAGCAATGTGGCATATGAATTTTAAGGTAGAAAAATGGAACATCCTGCAGTTGGGCACTAGGAACAGGCTGGTAGAATAAACTTTGGGAGGGGTTCCCCAGGGAAAATCAGAGTTGGAGAAAGATCTATGTGCAGTTACAGACCGCAGACTTAGCAAAGGCATGCAATGCCAAGCTGCAGCAAACAAAGAGAGTAGAATACTGATTTGTATTGAAAGAGTCAGCACTGGAAGATCAGAGAGGGGAGGGGGGAATCCTTGTGAGAAGAGGGGACTGACAACCACTATTCTCTGCAGGGAGATCAGGAACTGAGTGATCAGCGATTTGTGATCACTCAATTCTCGATCTATAGAGCCAACGTGTGACAGCTGCAGTGTCACACATCGACTCTAATTATGGGGATGAGTGTATTTCACTCTCCCCATAATTCTTCTCTAACCCAAAAACAAGATAGAGATAAGGAATGCTAAGTTTTTCTACATGCTTGTTGCTGATTTGTGAAGTTTGGAAGCCACTCTCAAATGCCAGGGAAATGGCATCTTTAGAAGATGGACAACAAAGGCAACTCAGATGTATCCTGACAAGTGCGCTTTGATATACAGCAGAGAAAATGTAGAAAAAATAATGAACTGCTAGTCCCACAAGCCTGAGTTAGGAATTCCAAATTCAAACATGTTCTAAATGTTAACTATATAGATAAAAGCTCCTGCTTTTTTTTTAGAAGCATTAGACAACAGCGAAGGGTTGGGAGCAGTGTACATATTTTATTTTAGCCCCAAAATCCCTTAATTGGGCCTTGTCAAGAGATATGCCTGATGTGGCTGAAGAAAGCTGATTGGCTGCAATGCTGCTCCACTGGGTTTTCTTACTTCCTTTTTTGCCGTTTTAATGGATCTTCATTAATAGATTAAAAGACTGAAGATAATTCTGGAAATACTGTCTTAAACTACGAAAACTATTTCTTCTTTTACATGTAAGGAAATCTGGATAGCAGAATCGTTTAATTGCAAAGGGTTTAATATACTTCAGAGCTACATATATCTGCTGTCTTATTCCTCTTGTTATGTATGCAGGGCTGAAGAGTGCTAATGTAGATTAGGGAGTTCTTTTATTTCCCGAAGCCTCTAATTTCTCTGTTCTCAGCAGGTGCCTTTCATACTAGTGAGAAAAATGTAATAAACACTTAAACCTTGAGAGAATAGAATGGCAACCCACAGTGAGTCAAGGAGGGGCACAAAGTGCTCTAAGTGAGATCAGTGGTTGAGCTTGAAGGATCCTAAGGGCAGTGGTATCAACACAAAAAATATTATTCTTACCCTTGGGATCCATGGAAAGACATGATCTCTATTATATTGTGTTCCTTTCCAGTACATTTATCTAGTGAAGAGTAAGAATGGAATATTATTTTGACAGCTTTAATATTTGTATTTTATTTTGCTGGTTTTGATTTTATTAAAATTAACCTGTGCCTGCCTGTTGCTTGACTTCAGTAACTGGGACAGCTTGTAACGTACTTGGTAATATAAATCAGTGCTCCCCAACCTTTATATCGCCGCGGACCGGTCAACGTTTGATCATTTTACCGTGGCCCGCTGAGGGGGGGACGTTGATTGTTTATATTTTAGATTGTTTTGATTTAATAATTTTAATATCACTGATATAAATCATAGAGGATGTCATTGCTAAACTCTCTTTGTGAAGATATTAATTGCCTGAATGCTATGCTAATCCTTTTGCATTAAAAGGCATTGACCTAGAAAAAGTGTACAGTTAAAGTAGATAGAAATCTGATTATTTTTAAGACACCTGACATACATCTATTGTAAGGGCACATGACTTTTTTTAAATTGTATGATCTGTTCGGGACAGTGAAAGTGATACCATTTAAACTTGTGGGGGAGTATAACAGCTGGGCAACTACTTTTTTCAAATGTATATCAGCAATAGCAGCCCTGGTATTTTGCAGTGTGGGGGGTATAGCTCGAATGGGGGATCACCTTCCCTGGGAAAAACAGTCCAGGCAGCAAAGTTCTTTTTCTCTCTGAACACATCCAACATGTAGCTCTCTCAGAAGGCTGTCTGAGTCCCAGGCCAGAGCAAAACCATGTCTCAGCCTTCCCCTTTTATCTCACCTGGACAAGCATTCATCAAGCAATCAACTATCCAGGTGAGACCCAAAGCCCGAGCTGGACTATCCGGACCCAAAGTCAAAGCGAAACCCTGGTCAGGGTTCCGCTATTCATGCACATAGGATAGAAAGCGAGGGGAAACATACCGCCCCTCAATGATGTCCCCTCTCCTTATGTCACAGCAGGTTTACTTTAGGTGATAAATGTGAAAAACAGTTTGCTGTACTCTACTGAAGCTCCACTTTAAACATACAAAACAAGTCAAATGGTATGTATACTGTTATAAGATGAGTCAATAATGAAAACTGAGTTTTGCACCCAAAACCTATTCCACCAACTTCATCCTAAAAATTGAAATATGGTAAATCTTGATGGACCACTTGATCTTTTTCTGATGTTACTTTTCTACATTTCTATATGCACAAAGGAAACACAGAGTAATGTTATAATCACTAGACATGAAAGATTACTTTAGTTCTGAATGGAAAAATGGACAAATTTTGGTATATTGGGGCATTTGAATGCATCCAAATTTCCAAATGAAAGAAATAACTAATCCGAACGTATCCAAATTTTTGATAACAAAACTTCAGATGCATCCCAAATTTTTCAAGAATGTAATTCGGAATGAACTTGTGTTGTTAAACGTTCAAATAAAAAATACAGTGTGGAATCCCCTCCCCAATTCCTGGTAGGAACCCGAATGCCCCCCACCCAAAAAGAAAAGCTTGGGGACCCCCCTCCTGCACCTTGCCAGGTTACATTCCCTTAACATGGGACAGCTGCTTTGCCAAATCCCAAATAAACAAAATAACAAAAAATCCAAATGAAACAAAACAAATTTTTTGCCGGCTTACATGTCTAATAATCACCATGATTGCGCATAGCATGATATGAAAGGTTCAACTGCCATACAAAGTAGCAGCTCCGAAAAGCCCATCTAAAATGCACTGAGAACAAACAAGGCAGCACATATCAGGGTATTTATCATTATGATACGCATTCACAATCACTGTATAAAATCCTTTAAGTGAGCTTCCTGGCAGCTCAGCCTTTTTACACACATACATATTGTGGTACCCTCCGTCAACCATGCACTACAACTTTTTTACTTTTAGGTTTCTTTTTTTACAGTCACCTTCAGTGACATCAGTATAGGCTTCATGCAATATTATTCCAGCATTATGTGCAAATGCAAAATACTCAACAGATGTGAGATATCTGTTAAAATATTAAATAATGCCATTTAGTAAAATCAGTATGGGTCTAATAATTATTGTTCGTGCATTATATGCAAAATGCCTAACAAATGTGAGATATAAGAAAAATGTTAGATGTTAAAGGAGAACTATGAGGTCAGTGCTTTTCACTCACCTCATAGTTCTAGCCGAACTGTGACAATGAGACTGTCACAGGTTGGCTTATTAGATCGGGAGGTGAGTGAACACATACCGGCGTTCGCTCACTTCTCGATCCTGTCACAGCTCTCTGCCGTGACAAGGGAGGGGCTGGATTCCCCCCTCTCCGCTCCGATTCGCCAGCACTGACTGGCGGAACGGACGGGGTGGGTACAGCTGGCTCTGCCTCTAGATAGGCAGAGCCAGCTGTCAGTCATGCAGCTGCGCGGATCAAGACATAATTGTCGGGATCCGCTTCAGCTGCGGCGTCTCAGTATACAGCGAGCAGCTCGCGGTATACTGCGGCGTCTCAGTATACCGCGAGCTGCGGCTCGCGGTATACTGAGCCTAGGGTGACGGGAGGACGCTAGTTTGTGTCCTCCCGTTACCCTAAGGAGAACTATGGGGAAAAGCCCTGACCCCATAGTTCTCCTTTAAATAGAATTTAGTACCATCAGTATGGACTCCATGCAATATTATGCCTGCATTAAATGCAAATGCAAAATACCCAACAGATGTGAGATATCCCTGAAATCATTAGAAAATCCCAAATGTGTTTTACATTACTCTGCATTGAGCCGGGCATATGATCAGATGTTGAAGCGTGTGCTGCTTAGCAAGCCACACTTGTGGTGATTTGAATGTAATTTCTGCCTTAGGGAAGAGGCACCTCCTTTTGAAGAGGTGGTCAGTGTTATTATGTGGAGAAGGGAGTAGGTTTTGAGTGATTTCATACTAGGCCTGCAAAAACCAATATAGTTATCACGAAGAGTGCTGTGTATGACAAATTTGCTGAAGCATTCATTAGTCTGTGAAGATGTGGTATTGGATATTCTGAGTAGTCTCTGTGCAGACACCTGAGAACTGGAGCTATGTTGTAATTATGAGTTGTAAAACGAGATGTGAATATTTCCTCTTGGATGTTAGAATCTTGATCTATTGTGCAGTTCCTTGACAGTATTCTGAATAATCCAAGAAAATCTTACTGAGACAAGGTATATGGTAACAAAAATTCCACGTATCTACTGATATCAATGTTTTTGAAGTACCATTGTTTCTGGTGAATATTGTCATGGAACACACCCAATATCAGTATTATGTTTCACATCATTATAAAGCTTCAAATAATAATCATTTTTTCAATAGAACATGCCCCCCTCAATTGACTGTTAATTAAGATAGAAAGTATGTCCGGAATTACAGGAGATGACCTTTAGACACAGATGGCTTCAATAAAACAATATATTGGTGCACCCCAAATCCATATAGTATAGTGTAATTTGAATACACAACTAATTCCCCTTCAATGTCCTCTGCTTGACATATAAATATGTAATTACAAAGCCAGAATGTTAATTTAATGCCTGGAAAATAAAGAAATGTCAGTGTCGTAAACAGTGACACACCAGGCTGTTTACTACACTTTAACAGTCTTGTTAAGATCCAGTTATTTAGAAAGTCCCAGTGATACCTTAAATGAGACTCTTTTAGTACATTCATTGAATATTTTAATTTCAATTTTTCATTGCATTTTTCCCCCCACTTAATTGCTTCTAGTTTCAATGTTATTCAATACATCACAACCCCAGCGTTACCTAAATTGATTTTCGGTTGTATGTACTACTTCTGACTTTACAAAATATCCAGCACATCAGTTTTCTGTTTGTGTCCCAGCACACTGTAAATTTCACACTCTGGTCATGAAAAGCTGCATACAAATCATCCTGTTTATTCTACTCTGCCTTCCTTTCCTATAACTATGCCTGTCATTTTATATTATTTAATTTGTAAAACGCAAGGCCCCTTACCAGGCAGCTGCTTCTTTCTTTTGCTCGTGCTTTTTCTTTTAAAATAAACTAGTCACGAACATAAACAATTCAAACTGAACATCTGATGAAAAATGCATAAGCAGACATTACCTTCAGCGAAAACTGCATGCCAAAACAATCAATGGACCTAGAGATAGACAGCTGAGTTACATTTAAATCAGTTTTTTTCTAAAACAATTGAGCATGGCCCCACTCTTTCCACCTTACAAGTCTCCCTACTGGTCTAAAAAAATGGGTGTGCTCACTGTCCAATAGGGGGGCTTGGGAAATGGAAGAAGGACAGACTTTACCTGTACAGAAAAATTCTAGATTTGCATGTAACTTTGGTTGCTTATATTTCTGAATGTAATGATCATTTTTGTGATGATAGTGAGGTCTGATGAGCCCCAAGCTGTGTGGAGGGAATGAGGACTGGTACCGGACACAATGTCACCCTAATTTCTCTAAAATTCAAAAGTCAGAGATAAAAATGATCAGATTTAAATCTTATATTTATAGCAGGCAGCAGAGGGGTAAACCTTGAGAAAAGAAAAAAGACCAGCTAATGACACATTAACACAAAACAGAGAAAGTTAAATGCCATGTAAGGGATCATAAGATTCCATAATTTCTGCTGTGATTGAGTTATTTTCATAAGAAGTGGTTACACTGATGATAAGAAAATAATGTTAAGTTAGACAACACAAATGCCTATATTACCAGAAGCAGAAAGGTAATTAAATCTCCTAAGCGTTATATGTATCCAATTTATAACATATTTGGACTCTAACTAATTGTAATTATGTCATGCAAAATAATATGATGGTTGTCAGACTGCAAAATCATAAAACATTTTAACACCCTTTCAGCATATCCACTAGCCCCTTCTCTTGGTTGTGTTATGTCTGCAAATGCCCTCTTCAGGGACCTGAAAATGTGGCTGCATTTACAGCTTGGTAGTTCTTGTCTCTATTGAAACTAACAAGCTAAGAGTCATTAATTAAAACTATAGGATAAATATTCTGTCATCCGCACCTTGTCTTCTGCTTCAAAGTCATCTTTATTGACATTCAATCAGCATATAAAAAAGAAAATGCAATGTTTATAACCTCAAACGGTCCCTTCATTTGGCAAAGAGAAGGGATGCTGCTAGGTTCCGAAATGTTATGTTCATTATCTTTTTGATATGCTAAATGAACGTCAATAAAGATAATTTAGAAGCAGAAAATAAGGCGTGCAGACAACATATTATTTCTATGGAATATGGTGACATCATCAAACAACCATTTGTTTCAGCAACCTACTAGTATTGGGCTCGATGTTGGCGGCCGAACGTGTGTTCGATTTGAACATTGGCGAACACACAAACTGTCAGGGTGTTCGGCGGGCTGCTCGACCGCCGGGCATCCCGCACAAGGCACTGTGCCTTGTGAGCCCTGATTGGCTATA
The DNA here is from genome assembly GCF_000935625.1 of Nanorana parkeri. Classification (NCBI taxonomy): domain Eukaryota; kingdom Metazoa; phylum Chordata; class Amphibia; order Anura; family Dicroglossidae; genus Nanorana; species Nanorana parkeri. The sequence goes on from NW_017306663.1 coordinate 397,156, forward strand.
GCCTTGCACCTGACCTGTGGTCAGGTGCAAGACTTTCCCCAATCAGGGCACAGAGTACTGCTAAGCCATGATTGGGCACAGTCATGATGACTGTGCCCAATCATGGCTCACCTGTCACAAATGTAAACAGTTGGGCGGAGCTAGCTGTCACTGCTAGCTCCGCCCAAATGTTTATATGTTACCGGCATTTGTCAAAATGCCATTATGCGGCGGGTGTTCGTCGCGAGTGAACGGGATCGCGGTCGTCGTTTTTTTTTTTTAAATAACGGTCGTCGTTTTTTAACAATTATTTCTATTTACTTTTTATTTCATCGAGTCGTCGTGGACAACGATGGACGTCATGATTGACCCTGGATTACATTGGTGGATCAATTTAAAAAAATTAATAAAATACTTGTCAAAATAATGTTTTTTTCCAAATAAAGGATTTTTACAAAAGTCTGGACTTTTTATTTACAATTTTTTTTAACCCTTTAGTGAATGGGTAGGGGTACAAGTACCCCTTACTAATTCACAAGGGAGGGGGAGGGTGGCATCTGGGTGCCCCTTTATTAAAAGGGTACCCTGATGTGAATAAGCCCCCATGACTTGTGGGGATGAGGCCCTTGTCCCCATCAGCACGGGGACAAGGGCCTCATCCCCAGTGGCGCCCCTGGAAAAGCACCCTCCCAGTGTCGCGAGGGCATGTGGCCAGGCCTATGCTCAGATCAAGGGTCTGGTATGGAATTTTAAGGGGGACCCCACGTTCCCCCTCCCCCTATTTTTGGGGGTGGGGTTCCTTAACATTCTTACCAGGCCTTAAGGGCCTGGTATGGCTTAAAGGGGGAACAACACACACTTTTTTTTTTTTTACAAGGGGTCCCTCCTCAATATTCCTACCAGACCTTAAGGATCTGGTATGACTTTGAGGGGGAACCCCATGCTTTTTAAAAAAAAAATTGTGTCCCTTCTAACACTCCTACCAGACCTAAAGGGTCTGGTATTGTTTGGGAAGGGGAACTGCACGCTTTAAAAATTATAAACATTTTTTTACATTTCTATACATGCAGCAGGTTCTATACATCGTACATATTTGCCACTTTACAGGCAGTTTAAGGGACCTTCCAGGCACGATATTTAAAGGAATTTTTCATTTTTTATTGTTAACCTTTAAGTGATGTTTAAACTACTGCTCCTTTAAAAATTATATTTGTTTAAAGTTTTTTTTTTTATTGATTCCAGTCCCCCAGGGCAGTACCCAGATCCCCATAAACGTTTTATGGCCAGTAACTTGCATAGAAGCCCTCTTAAAGGGGACAATTGTTTTTGAAAGTTCTACCCCCATAGACTTGCATGGAGTTCAAGTTCAAATTCAAACTTTTTGGATGTTCTAAAGTTTGCATTTGAACTGAACTCTGACCTGTTCGGCTCATCAGCACACACTACCTAGGGGTATAACGATATGGTGTGCGATGGGGATATATCCATGTTTATGAGTTGAATCTCTGAATGCTCTATCTAGTAATTATTAAAAGAACATATTGCCTCTTTGGAGAAAGCTACCAAATTATAAACTCCTTTACATCCCTGTCTGGGCTTGGCAGTGAATGATATAAACACTTCTTTTAGGTCAGAATTCCAAAAACAGACACTCTGTATGTTGTGTGTTTCCATTAAAACATGGGGTTGTGGCTACAGTGTCGGTGTGTTCCCTGTGATGATCATAATAGAAGTCACCAGCACTCGATGATGTGTGCAAGAATTAAAGCACTTTTTATTAAATCATCACATGCGTCAAACAGCCAATGTTTCGGGGGCCACGCAGGGTCCCTACTTCTGGGCGACATAGTGATTGTCACTTCAAGCACCAACCTTTCATCCAAGGTTGTACGCTGTATGGAGTGCAAGTGATTTCGTATTATTGATTGCAACCATGTGATGATCAGTGCCAGTCTTCTGGGGCTTAGATGGTTGTCCCGCAAGCTGGAAAATCTCGGTAGTGGGTGGTTTGAGATTCTGTCATGAAATGCTCATATTAATAGTTTAAGTGTGTGACAGACTTACTTTCTAAAGCCAACCATCACATACCACCTGCTGCTGAATACAAAGTCCTCTGCATATTAATTCATACTCAGACAATAATATACACTACAGATATTGGCCTTTGTTTTGACACTTTTCTCATGATGTTATGCTACTTTTTAAACAAAATACATTACCCACAAAAACTACATACTAACCCCAAAATAATATTATTACAGATTTTCTGTGGAACATCTGCTCACTGCTATGTAGGGGGTCTTACTCCAGTTACAGTCAGCTGCAATAATTAGGTAATGTTATTTATTCGATCATTGTATGTTATGCGATAGAGTGTATTAAATGAGTCTTGAGATCAGTCTAGAGGATTCCATCCCTCCTGGATGTGTATTATATTATAGAGATAAGAGATGACAGTGCTGTAAAATCAAGCTATTAAATATGAATAAAGTTATCAGAAGGCTGTTTTTACAAATGCTGGAAAAGATAACAATTGCTGTGTTGGTTTAATCTGTGGTAAGATGGTGTTTTTGCACATACCTGCAAAGCAGTGACATGTTCTTTGACAGGTTTTCCTCAAGTCTTTCCTGCAATGCCTCTCATGTTTCATTCTTTAATTGTAGTGGATGTAGTAGATCTAGTCACTTCTCAAACTTCCTACATAATGCAGAGCTATGGCTGCCCCATTGCAGGCACACTTTCTAATCAGAGCACTCTACATGGAGTGAAAAAATGGACTGCTGGAGAAGTGAGAGATATGGACTGAAGCTATAATAACACCCACTATATACTGTATATATTGTTCAGGTGTAATACAAATAAACAGCAGATATAAGTTTAAATTTTATTTGTCTCTATAGAACTACACTTCCCATAACAAGTCCAATTCTAGCATTTATCTTGTCTCTTTATAAAAAAGTTTCAGCATATTATGTTTGCATATCTCCTGTCTCTGCAGGCACATTTTTAAAATCACACACAGAAAAGCATAATTGGGTAAACATATTTATTTTTATAGCACAAAAAGTACATTTCTATTTATCTATTAGCACAAATGTCTCCTCTTTCGAAATAAGCACACCTAGGTATTGTTTTGAGCTACATTTCAACATATAAAATGTGGATAGTAAAATATGTCCTTGCACTGATATTTTTTTAGACTATTTTTACAATTTTTGTCTTATGATTTTTTGTACATTAGCGTTTAAGGGCCCATTCACACCTGCCGGTTGATATGTGTTGCAGTAACGTGTACGTTGTGGTTCCATTCATTTTCAGAGGCATGCCAGAGCACTAAAGCAATGCACCTCAGATGCACATGCCTTGCAGTGCACCGCAATGCATATTAATGTGTGACATAACGTGCGTTAACACAACCGACAAGAACATGAAGGTGTAAATGGGCCCTAAACCTTTCATTAGATGTTAATGCATATATCCATCTAGAAACAAATATTGTTTAGTGGTTAGTGATATGGCCCATTAATATATGCCAGTGGACTCAGTATAGTGGACTCAGGATAGTCCACTGCTAAAACAAACATTGCTTTTTCTATATAAACACAGAAATGAAATCTTCTTAGATCTTCTAAGTATTTAAAATACTAGGAGGCATGAATGAATATTATTCATGGAGGGTTCGCTGAATCCTGCCTAAAATCTGTAGAACCCCAAATTAGCAGGGAACC
>NW_017306663.1:401584-405695 GCF_000935625.1 Nanorana parkeri
GGGGGGGGATAATAAAGATATTGTATAGACATTGTAAATCACATATTTCCTAAGGTAACCCCCTTCCTGTTCAGGCCATTTTTCAGTATACAGCGCTGCGGTACTTTGATTGACATTTATTCAGTCATGCAACACTGTACTGAAATGAATTTTATATCATTTTTTTTTAATATGATTTTTTTGGGACAGATAGAGCTTTCTTTTGTTGTATTTAATCACTGCAAGTTTTCTATTTTTTACTACATAAAGAAAAAAGTATCGAACATTTAGAAAAAGAAAACTTTTTTTGTCACGTTATGTTATAAAACATTTATTATTACCCAATTTTTTGGTAAAATATAAAAGATGGGGTCACGTCGGGTAAATAGACACCAAACCTTTAAAATTGCGTGCGCCTGCAAAATTGCAAAAAAACTACCATACCCAAAATTAAAAGCTTTTACCACAAATCAGTTTAGTATTACTAATCAATCAATATTAGTGATTGATGGCCCTAGAATTATTGCTTATGCACCGACATTCACAGTGATATGTAACATGTGTGGCACAATGGATGCAATCGTCTGTTTCTCCCTTAGGCGCACCTGGTGCATGTTTGTCTTTGTATGTGTGTGTATGTGGGGGCTTTTTTTGTGTTTTTTTCAATTTTTCTTTCATATGTGACTTTCATTGTCTTAACATTTTTCTTTACATTTAACTTTATTGCTATCACATAGGGGGGCTAAGAAGTCATCTATGTGATAGCAAATTTACAGTGACAGGTCCTCTTTAAGAAGACAACAGGGGTTTAAATTACAGACTGTTTCCCACTCGTGCCTCGCCGCTTCTTTTAAAATGCCCACCCGCATTCAACAAGAAGTGGTTACAATTAATGTAGTACTCTTTATGTACAAGTTGAATCCTAAATAACACATTAATCCTTTGTGGTGTGAGGTCTATGACCCTAAGGGACTGGTGGCGACATCTAGTGGTCATTTTACAAAAAGACACCCAGATGAATTGTCCTGGAGAGTTGGGGTATAAATAAAGAATAGTGGTGAACTCAACGCATAGGCCACCCAAGAGAAAGTCACATGACGAAGTGCCTTAAAGGGCAAGTACACGATGACATTATCAACTAGGAAGTGGTATCTATCTAGCAGCAGTTTGAAGACTGGCTTTATATCCCCAAACTGTTGGTGTATATATATTTGCTTTGTCATCTAATGAAGGGGAATTTGATTGGTGTGCACTTTGAACATCATCATCAAATATGTAGACTGCCACTGCTGAAATCCCCTTTAAAAATGCTAATTACTTGGCTGCATTCTCACCCTCTGGCCTTGATGCTTTTAGAGTTGCTGAGGCAGAATAATAATGTACATAAGGACAGCCAGGAAACCAGCAATGGCAGTTTAAAATGCGTGTTTACATGCTCTCGGTTTTCTTTAACGTGTACCACATACAATAGACAGGAGTGCAGTAACAAAAAAAATCTTTGGTAAGTCTGTAAGAAACCTTTTTAAAAAAAAAATATATTTTTTACAAAATCTAAGGGGTTACAGTATATGCTATTTTGGGATATGGTTGCTTGATAGCCTCTTAGACGATGTGACGACTAGGGCTTCCAACATTAAAAAATATGTAAACCCTAATTGGATGACATTTACGGATCTATTCACTAAGCTGCCGAGGGCAGCCGAGTGAACAACCGACCCCAAGTGAAGTGAGCCGAACACTGTTCGGCTATTCACTTCAGGCTGGTATGGCTGGTACCCGAAGTGCAGAAGGAGTTCGACTCAGCCGATCCAACATCTGGATCGGCTGAGCCGAACCTCCGGCAGGCTACTCACTGCTGTTCGGCCTATTCTTATAGATGCCGAACAGCAGTGAGTGAATAGCCGAATGCCGCTGAGCTGCATTCGGCTCGGCAATTCTGCTCGGTCCCTCAGAGGTACCGAGCAGAACAGAAAAATTGTTAAAAAAGTTAAAAAAAAGTAAATAGAAAACGATTGTGTGGCTCTGCTGCCGTCAAAAAAAAACGAAAAAAAAACTCACCCGGGCACTCTGGGAGCCTCCCGCTCCCGGCCACCCAGGAGAGAAACCCTGCTTTTTCTTTTTTTTTTCTTTATTCTGACACGGAGCGATGTCAGAATAGAAAAAAAAAATTCCCATTGGAATGCATTGCTACATTCCTATTGGCTATTTCAATTTGCAATAGCCAATAGTAAACTAGCATTGTACCCGCCCTCTGCTGATGGACCTGATGGAGAACTGCAGCAGAGGGCGGGTACAATGCTAGTTTACTATTGGCTATTGCAAATTGAAATAGCCAATAGGAATAGCTAAAGTACTGAGTATCATAAACAGCCAGCATAACTTTTATCTCATTTTGCATCTCAGTGCTGCTAATCTCCTCCATTCTATTTCATCCACTTATTGTCAACATGTGCTAGCTCCATTACTGGCTGCTCATCATTGTTCTGGACTGAAAGAAACAATCGTGGACCATACCAGTGCAATGTGTGTTAGCTGTGTTGCTCGTAGTCTCCAATGGGGGTGAGTGTGACAGGGTGACAACACGGGAGCAAAATTGAGGTAAGGTTACATCCCATAACAGGAGAATCCTAAGCAAAGACCTTTAAAACTGGAATCTCCAGGTATTTTTTTTTATTAAAAGCTGCATATTTAAAAACAACTTTTAAATTACATTAATATATTAGAGCTTACATGAGATTTTACTTTTTGCTTCCAAAACCCCACTTTTCTTCTCATTTTTTGTTAACTATTATTACCAGGGGTGCGGCACCTATTATCCAGATCCAGGCCACAACCTCTTTACAGATGAGATTTTAATGATTGAGTTTAGATCTATTTTAATTTTCCTTTAACTTGTCTTTGATACTGAAGCAGAGTTTGCAGTCAGTCACAAGGTTAACTGCCTTAGGTTTAATAAAAGAGGAAATATGTGCAAACACTGCTAAACCAACATTACTGTCAAGTAAATAAGTAATATATGTGATTTGTCGCTTACATCTACTCTCACTATCCATTTAATCAGAGATAACGTGGTAAACTCAGAATGTGTCCAGGCAGGACTGTAACTCAGAAGAGTGAATATATATTATCTACATTTATTCATTCAAGTACAAATTGTGGTTTTAAAGTGCTGGTCTGTTTTCTATATCATTTTATTTCTGTCTTAGGTAACATTTGTGAGGAAATTACATTTGGGGGAGATTGTTTGTAAGCTGTGATTCTTTGGAGGAACCTAATGGCATTATAACATGCTGGATTATGAACTAGCTGTCCTAAGAATATGACTTATAGCAGCTCAGTGGCTCATAAATCATGTTAACTTCAGATGTGCTGCCAAACATGCTTTAATCGATTGTAGCAAAGATTTGTTGATGAGCCTACTGGAAATGTTTTTATTTTCATCATCCTCACAAGTATAAGTTCACAACCTCTGCAGTTTAGAAACATTTTCAGTTTCTTCCAACACCCCCATTACCGTTTTTTCAGCCTCATGAGGAGCACAGCTCTGTCAGAGGTAATTTCACTGCAAGTTTTTCTTCTTATAGAGATTAGGTGAAAACTCCATCCCATTTCCATTCCTGCGGATATGAAATAAAATGAACCACTTCATACAGTAATTGAACTTTTCCTTGCTAGTAACTACCAATCACATAACTTCTTTAAATGGACAAACAGACAAGAAATCTGAATTTCTTGTTTAATAGTTGAAAGTCTCGAGGGGCAGATGAGAGTTCCTGCTCAGAGTGGATAAGGGGAGGACTGGGAATTTTTTGACCTGGGTGGCATATAAAGCTGACTGGTTCTTTCATGGTAGGGAGAGTATTCTGTACACTGAACAAAATGTTCTGCACTGCTTGGTAACCATGATACAATGTGGATGTTGCCACCCTCATCCCCCTTTGATGAAAGGCTGGGAAAAATTAAAAAAAAAACACCTGTAGGGAAAAAAAATATACTCAATTTACCCTAGCTTTCATTGTATGGGGGTGATAGCATAAACACTGACAATAAATTGGTAATGTTTTGATTTATCTCCGCTGCAAGACCTGTAAGTGCCTCTGAACCTGCTTCGGTATACTGTATACAGTATATA
>NW_017306663.1:405753-435280 GCF_000935625.1 Nanorana parkeri
CATACAGTATTAGTGATGCACTGAAATTTCAGAACATATCCGCCGAAAATGGCACTTTCCTCTCCTGCGGGGAGGAGATAAACTGTCACAGGAGGCCGAGCGGTGCGGGGGGAGGAGAGCGATTGGCATGTAAGCGGCTGGCATGTCAGAAGAGGTCGGGCTCTCCAGCCTCCTGTGACAGATCGGGAGAGTGGTGTGGAAGCAGAGACAGCTGTCAGCTGTCCCAGGAGGCCAGGCCAGCGGTGCGGGGGAGGAGTCAGCTGTCACAGGAGACCAAGCTCTCCTACCTGCAACGCTCGCTCAGCCTCCTGTGACAGCGAGTGAGTATGTAGAGTGGGTACAAGCTCTACATACTGACTAATAATTAAGGACAGATTATGTTTATTGTGTCCCCAATTATGAATGAATGGGAAGTGATCTACATCACTTCCTGTTCATTCATGATTGTGGACATGGTAAACATACTATCTCCACAAGTTATGAATGAACAGGAACACTCAGTATAGAGGCCTCCTGTTCATAATTATCACAAATCCTAATAACAGATGAGTAGAACATATTTCCCACGTTTACATTCTTCCAGCATTGACTTCCTTTGTGGTTTGTGTGCCTTCCGTTACATAACACCTCTGAGCCATAAGAAAGTTGATGTTTGAAGACTTCTCTCTGCCATGCACTGTGATTGCAGGTCTGAACCAGCGGCAGATAGATATATAACACCCAGCAGATGTCACTGACTGCAGGTCCCATTCTAAATGATGTCTGAATGGGGAAGTAGGGCCACCAACTCAACATATATTATTATACCCAGGTCTCCCTGCCTAACTCACTGCTTCTTGTTGCTGGATACTTACCTCCACTGTCTGCTTGCATGAAATGGATGACCAGGAGCCAATGTGCTTCTTTTATGTTGGCCTAGGACCCATCCATGGATCTTAAGAACATCCTCCAGGTATCTAGCATCCGATTTGGAGCCTTCCCCCACCTCTTGCTTTGCTCCTTTCATGTATGATACCACTTTACAAGCTACACCTGAGCTCTTTGCAACTCTAGTACTAAGAGCTCTTCACTGCTAACAATATAACTAACACCATACTTCATTTTTTTAACACCCTTCTAGAACAGTCTATTTGTATTGTCAGCTCGTCCAGAATATTCCTTTTGAATAATTTCCACTATTCTGAAGCACATGAACACTGAAGACATACTAAAGACCTTTTGTTCCATTTCATAATTCTGAGCACAAGTCCAAAATTCTTTTTTGTTACAAGTTTGCTGCAGAAGAAAATATAGCTAGAACATTTGGGTTCCACAGATAACCACTACCCCCAAAGGAAATGAAAGAGTCATATCACATTCTCAATTCCTTTCTAAATATAATTCTTAACCAAGTGAGCAATATTATACATTATACGTGTTTCACTTCCTTGCAAAACACAGAACAAAGCATTACAACCCTTGTCAATTAGATCATATGCTTGAATGCCTCTTACACAAGAGTGTAGTTTTCCATATCTATTAAGTGCTAACCATTAGTTTAAATAATTTACCCTTTAAGGACCCTTGGATGTTGTTTAATTCTATTAATAATAGAGGTGCACCGAAACGGAAATTTTAAAACCGAAACAAAACCGAAATAAAAAAAAAATGTCAGGCCGAAAGCGATACCGAAAATGTTTTTTATTTTTTCACATTTTTTATATTTATTTTTATTCATTTTTTATTAAATATTTTTATTTTTTACTTTTAGGGGCTTCTGGGAAATATAAGGGGGCTAAACAGACCCCTGATATTTCCCTTTTAAAATAGAAAAAGAGATTGAGAACACAAAGTCCTCAATCTCTTTTTCTGTGTCCCCTGTTATCAATGAACAGGAATCCTCTATGAGTATTCCTGTTCATTGCTAACATGAGAACATTGTTTGTTTACTATAACTACAATTATGAATGAATGGGGGTGATGTAAATCACTCCCATTCATTCATACTTGCGGATATAGTTAACATACCATATTCTCAATTATGTACACACACTCAGCGATCACTGATGGCTGAGTGTGTGTACCTTGCTCTTCTCTCTGACACGCTGTCACAGGAGGCTGATCGAGCGGTGTAGGGAAATAAGCCCAGCCTTCTGTGACAGCGCTGTCTCCGCCCCCACACCGCTCTGCCGTACTGTGATAGGCGGCTCAGCGGTGTGGGAGGAGACGCCGGCCGTTCACAGCGCTCTCCACCGCAGTGCTCAGCCGGCTGTCACTTTTCTTCTCCCCGCTGGGACATAGAGCAGCGCCGAGCGGGGAGAAAAGAAATCACGGATGCGCCCATCTATCGGCAGGAAAATTGCACTTTCGGTATTATGCCAAAAGTGCCATTTTCGGCCGATATGTTTCGGCGGCCGATATATCTGTGCATCCCTAATTAATACAAACCTATGTTAAAATCAGGGTCGTGCGGTCAGGGGAGGCAGGTGAGGCAGAGCCTCACCTAGAATTATGGAGGAAAAAGCTGTCAGCTTCATGTCTGAAGCTGACAACTTTTTCTCCATTCAGATTGGCATCTAACAGGTTACACAGCAGGGAAATCCTCCCCGCTGTGTAACCTTTCATGGATGGAGCGCCTCAGCAGTGAGGAGCAAGTGACGGACAGGGAGGCTCCTCCCTGTCTCTTTCCTTCCTGCTTTACACTAGATTAGGAATGGGTTGGGGGGAGAGCTTCGTCCAGCGGGGGCGGAGCTTCGTCTGACAGGGGGCTGGGCTTCATCTTGCGGGGGGCGGGGCAGGACATGCTGTGGGCAAGGCTGGGGAATGCCTCACCCGGAGCAAGAGGTACCGCACGTCACTGGTTAAAACCTTTTGTAGCACTTAATTAGTTCCAATTAGAGTCCACAGAATTAAGAGCAGTCTCCCTGCAACATGCTTCAGAAAAAGTTTAGAAATTGGTAACACATGTTTGGTGATCCTGTAGAGTGGTTTCTGACTTTCCATGGTTTTTAAAAAACCATACTAAGAGATACAGCGGTTTTACTGTTTGGTGGCAAACCCAAGGAATGAGGTTGCCATTTCACAAGCTAGACCAACACATAGCAATGGCTACCTGGGACAATAAAGCATCTAAATGGAGAACACTCAACTTGTCACTTGATCTTATTTCAGAAAAATTTATCAATAGAGATGGACTCTTCAGAATGTTCTAAAAACCTGACAACCCTGGCAAAATCATTATAGAAGTATGGGTTTAGCTAGGTTTGGAGGCCACAGTCTCCTGTTAGAGTTCTAACATTATAACATTTTGACATTCTACAAGTGATAAGATATTGAGGCAGTTCCATTGCTTGAACCACTTACAGTGATTATTCTTCCCTTGTGTTCAGACCATAACTACTGTTTGAAGTTTCTTTTCTAATAAAACATTGGGGAAGAAATTGTGGAAATCTTGGGTTTAGACCAGCCTTGCTTTAAAATTATGTTACTAAGTAAAATTTTTTTAGCTAATAGTGACCTATTAGATATAATAGTGAATAGCCTTCACTTTCATAACATCTCCAAAATACGCCCCTTACTCATCAATGAAACCGCAAAACTACTCATCCTCTCACTTGTTATCTCTTGTCCTGACTATTACAACTCCCTTCTAATTGACCTACCACTACACAGGCAATCCCCCCTTCAGTCTATCATGAATGCTGCTGCTAGACTCATCCACCTAACCAACCACTCAGTGTCTGCAACCCCCCTCTGCCAATCCCTCCACTGGCTTCCACTCGCCCAAAGGATAAAATTCAAAATATTAACAATCACTTATAAGGCCATCCACAACTCTGCCCCCAGCTATATCTCAAACCTGGTCTCAAAGTATCACCCTAACCGTCCCCTCTGCTCTTCCAAAGACCTCCTGCTTTCCAGTTCCCTCATCAATTCCTCCCATGCTCGCCTCCAGGACTTCTCTAGAGTCTCACCCATCCTCTGGAACCCTTTACACCAACCTGTCCATCTGTCTCCCACTCTGCCTGCCTTTAGGCGATCCCTTAAGACTCATCTCTTCAAGGAAGCCTATCCCACCTCAGACTAACTACTCAACCATCACGTTCTCAAACAATTCATCCCCACACAGCTACTTCCTCATGTATCACTGCCCCTCCCCTTTTAGATTGTAAGCCCATCTGTAAGCCCTCCAAGATGGTAAGCAGGGCCCTCCTTACCATGTTGTCTTGAATTGTGATTGTAATGTCCTCCTCATATTGTAAAGCGCTGTGCAAACTGTTGGCACTATATAACTCTTGTATAATAATATTTAATAATATTAACAAAACATAGCATGTGTGACAAAAATTGTGATAAAGTTTAGTCAAATAAATATACAGATATACAGGTCTGACAGAAGTTTCCATCAATTTTTTTTACGGTACATAGAATTTCAATCTAAATTCTAGTTTTGCTGTTGTTAAAGAAGTTTGAGCCTGAAAACTATTAATAAAAAGGTCAGAGACCCATTGTTAAAGCACCCAAGAGTGTGATCTTCTTTCCTAGCTGAATATGAGAAATAGCCTTTGTGTTCATTTCTACCCTTACAAGCTGTTTCTCCCTGGCATCCACTGATCTATGTGCACCTGAGGACAACTGATCAGTGCAGACCTTGCAGATTAGTGCTATCCTAAACTAGAAGCGATAACTTTCTTTCTATGGTGCTGAGTGGTGAGTCAGGGGTCAGAGGAACAGGCCAAGTAACCCAATCTGACATTCACAGAGACCTAATTTGAAGTAAGGTATTCCCTGCTACAACCCACTTTAAAAATCAGAGATTACGTGGAATTATTTTATATAAAATATTCATCTGCTTCCTGTTAATTTTGTATAGCACATTTGTGAAAGTAATATTTGCCAACATTTGTCAACCACATTTACCCTATTTATATCACGGTGAATGTACACAAGGTGAATGTGAAGGCCAGCGAATTAACAGTGAATGTGTTACCACCCGTTAACCACTTGAAGACCAGGGTGTTAAGCCCCCTTCCTGTCCAGGCCATTTTTCAATATTCAGTGCTGACATTTATTCAGTCATGCAACACTGTACTGAAAATATATTTTCTAAAAATGTTTTGGGATAGATAGAGCTTTCTTTTGGTGGTATTTAATCGCCACTGTTTTTTTTTCTTCTACTATATAAGGAAAAAGTACAGAAAATTTTGAATATAAACCTATTTTCCCTAAGTTATGCTATGAAACATATATTATTACCCAACTTTTTGGTAAAATATAAAAGATAGGGTCATGTTGGATAAATACACCCCAAACACGTCAAGCCTTATAATTGTGCGTTCTCGCAAAAATGCAAAAAACGAACATACCCAAAATTGCCCATAGGTAACGTTTTAAAAGCTTTTACCACTCATCAATTTAGTCTTAACAGTGATTTATGGCCCTACAAATATTGCTCTTACTCTGACGTTTGCTGTGATATGTAACGTGTGGAGCAATCATCGATTTTGCATATGGGTGCACCTGATGCATGTTTGCATTTATATGTATGTGTATGTGGGGGTGGGACACTTGAAAAAAACTTAACTTACTCACTCACATAACAATCCCCCTATGTGATAGCACACATACAGTGGCAGGTCCTCTTTATGGAGACATCAGGGGTCTATTAGAAGACCCTAGGGTCTTCTAGGGTCTTCTAATAGAAGACCCTAGAAGGGTCCTATGAACCCCTAAAGAAGCTGATGAAGTAGAGATCATGCTTCACCATCTTCTTCTTCGGCTGGAGAAATGACAGAGTGACACCAGAAGTGATGTAATACACTCCGATCTTAGAGTACAGACCCACCGTGGTGATGGCGAGGTGGGGGCTGCACACTCCCACGCAACATTTAAGCAAATGCTTGTATGTAAACAGTCATTGCCAGCTGTTTAAAATGCTTTCAGTTTCCTGCTCAGGCGTTCACGAAGAGCGTGCACTTGTGGGAGCAGAAAATAAAATACCCGTCCGCATTTAAGAGTGACCTGTCCGGCCGTTGTAATTAAACAGGAGGGGTTTAAATGGCCAGTGAAGTTATTCAACAAAGTGCAGACTGCACATGGAGATATCCTTCTGTTAAACATGATTCTTTCTTAGCAACTTTGCACGGCTGGCTGGGGCTGCTCACTTTAATGCATTTCATTTCTATAAAGCTTAGTCATAAAGTAAGTGAGGGTGCCGACCAAAGCTCTCCTTAGTGATGAAACAATATTTTAACACAGTTTCAGCACTAGTAGGATTCATTTTCTAACACTATTTAATTAAAATGTATCTAACACTGCCTGTCACCTGTCTGCCTCTGTATGTGGCAAAATGCAACGACCGCAAGCCAGCTGCAAGTGCTGACAGATTGCAAAAATGTCATATTATAGTTGGTTTAAAGCCCAACTCCAGGATATTTTTTTACATTAATTTGTTCCCAGCAGTAATAATTTCTTGCCAGCAGAATAAAAAATAAATAAAAAAACAACAATTTGTTCTCTAATTAAAAATATTAAAAACAGGTCAGTCTGCAATTCTCACCTTAAATCCAATGCTGATTTTCCACCCCCATCTGCAGTAGTTTTCATTTTTCAGGCTTCTTCCCCTTTATTTTTACCTGGTAATCCTGCAAATAACATCCCTCCTATCCCTTAATTTCTAAACTCATCTATGGAGGAAGCCAAGGTTGTCAAACAGGCTGGACCTAAAACATTTCTGCCTTTGCTTACCTCCATTAAGGTGCCCACACACCTTGCGATAATCGTACGATAATTGCGGGAAATCCCACGATCGTACGATTATCGCAAGGTGTTTACCGTACGGTCGCACGACTTTTATCTTAGGAACATGTTCGACAACCCGCCGAGAATCGTACGATTGTCGGCGGGTGTGTGGCATGTTCGTAAGATAAATGCCGCATGGGCCGGTGTATGCAAGCACACACTGCCCATTGAGCATTGCGGTCATCGGAAGCCCGCCCTTCAGCGGGGTGGGCTTGCGATTGTCACAAGTACTATCTGCCTGTCCAAGATGGGCAGACCGTACGTTTTTTAAATTACCTTACAACCATCGCAAGACAAAAGTCTTGCGATGGTTGTAAGGTCTGTGGCCAGCTTTACACAGTGAATTGATGGGACTAGTAATCTACATGAGAAAGATAAGGATGATTGTGCTTTTAGCCTGATGCAATTCCCAACAGCTGGGAGGGTCAAGACTTGGAGCATCATGTGTGCTAAATGCAAATATATTGGGAAAGGACATGCTGATAGGAGAGAGGAGAGCAAGCAGGGTAATGATTTTATCTGTCTGCTGCTGCTCTTTTATTGTCCACTCTTTTAGATTTAGAAAGAGTAGGGAAACATTAAAAAAACATGTCAGTCTTTTTTATTTTTGTTGTCTGTATTCCATTTGGTCAAATTACCTTCACTTTCTGTCCTATAGACACAACAGGAAGTTAGAGCAAACTTCCCTATTAGAGAGTTGTCCCCAGAACAGGTTTTGCCATTGCTATATTTCCCTTTACCTCTTGTTCCTGGGAAAACTTTAACATTGGATTTCTCTTCACTTTCTTTTTCAGCGACATTGGTCACCAGTAAAAATAGAGGGGTGAATCTCCCAAATGGGGACATGGGAGGTTAATCCTTCCATACTCCATCCAAAGTAAAAGTTTACCTGTAAGTGGTGTCATCTACCTAGAATCAGAGAAAGGAGGGGAGAAGCGCTCCAAACCAAGCTGAAGACCGGGGCATTATTCGGGGGGACTGAAGGCTGGAAGCAGGGGCCGGTTTTAATTCCCGAATCCGAGTTGTGTGGTCTTCAGCTTGGTTTGGAGCGCTTCTCCCCTCCTTTCTCTGATTCTAGCACCCATCGGTCGGACACCCCGGTCCGTATGTTTTCTGAAGCCGCTCAACCAAACAAGTATACTTAGTACCAATTCAAAACCTAACAAACCTAGCAACCCCCTACCCCCCTCCCCCTTGGAATTCGGGAATTAAAACCGGCCCCTGCTTCCAGCCTTCGGTTCCCAAAAAAACGCCCCGTTCTCTAGCTTGGTTTGGAGCGCTTCTCCCCTCCTTTCTCTGATTTAATCACCCATCATTTTTTT
This sequence comes from Nanorana parkeri, assembly GCF_000935625.1. Taxonomy (NCBI): domain Eukaryota; kingdom Metazoa; phylum Chordata; class Amphibia; order Anura; family Dicroglossidae; genus Nanorana; species Nanorana parkeri. The sequence continues at coordinate 413,856 of NW_017306663.1, forward strand.
TCTGAAGCCGCTCAACCCAACAAGTATACTTAGTACCATTTTCAAAACCTAACAGACACAGCCCCCCCCCTTTGGACGAGCGCTGTATTTAGGTACATTGTCCTTGAAACTTTCCGGTGTCATCTACCTGGCTGTGCTGTATGAGGGGGGAATGTAAAACTCAAGGCTGGATGGAATAAATATAAATCCTTTGGCAAGTAAAATAGACCCATCACATGTATTTCTTCTGTGTATTTCCCTGGAGTTTATCTCTCATTGCCATTTAATCAAAGAACAGGAAATTAGCATTAACATTTTCTAATTTGTGTGTACTAATTTGTTTTGCTGTCAAGTACATATTTTATAACATGAAAATATAGTTTTTGATAAGTGACAAGTAATGTTTACAATGCCATTCAAAGATTGGGCATTTTCACCAAGCTCTACACTTCAATTTCAGTTCTACGGAAAGGCAGATATGTTTAGCCATGCAGATAAACAGTAAGTGAGCAATGATGAAGACTGATCACCACCTGGGCTACAAGTAAGAATGCTTACATAGACTGAGGAGAAGGAGGATTTCAAATTACTCTGGTTCAAAGGCAATATCACCTCATCCTGTTGTTAATGACCCTGATTTCCCCATTGTGACTTCGACTGGGAAGAGAAAGAGCTAACCAGCCAACGATATCATTTTCTTGGCTTGGAGTGATGGCCCTGCTGCTTTGAGAGAATATTGAAAACAGCAGGTTACTCATGTTGCTGCTACTGCTGATACACTGAGAGCTGCTGCTGGCATTGCCGTTTCCACCTGCACTTAGGGTGGCAAGAGCACTACAGCTGGCAGGGTACTAGAAAGTTGTTGTTACTGCCACGTTTATCTGCAGCAGTATATCTGTAAAATGAAGCTTTTAAATTTGTGTGGAGGCCCAAAATGTTTTTGCTTTATAATACCAAAAAATGTTTGTGACAGGTGTCGAGCTATGTTTTACAATGGCATGCAGCTCTATAAAAAGAAGCTTCCAAATTGATTTGGCTTTCTATATAACACATTCAAAACACCAAACATACAGCCGCTTAAAAACAATATAAATAGAACCTGTCACGATGAATGTACTATCAGATGAGGGCTTCTCAGCCCCCTTGTGATGGTTATAAGGTTAAGTGAATTTTTTTTTAAAAATGTTAAAAAAAATGTAAAATAAATTTAAAAGGACCCCCGTTCCCAGACACACACCACAACCACACGCATTCGCAAAGGGGTATAAAATAACAAAAAATGTAATAAAATAAATCTTTTATATGGCCCCCATTTCTCCACAACCACATACATGTGCGCACCTAGGATATATGTTCGTATGCAAACAGAAATTAAATGATACAGATTAGCATTGCTGCACTATAATGGAAATAAAATCAATGCCATTTTTTATAAAAAACTAGTGATGAAATGTGAAGTTTTTTTTAAGTGTTGCCTGTGAACAATGAATATCATAGTATGTAGCCGTTTCGCAGAAGCACATTTTAGGACTTGACATATTTGGTTTCTTTTTACGCATCTTTTATATTGTACAATAAAATGGCAATATATCATTTTTTTAATATATTATATAAGTGATAAAACACAACAAGGCCAATTTTTTGAAACTGAAGAAAAAAATAGCACAAAAGTGAGGTTGTTGTCCAGGGCAACTAATCTAAATTCCTGTTTAATTTTTCTTCATTTTTAAGACAACAGTGCCTTGCAAGATTCTTTCTTATCTATCTCATTAAAATAATCTCCTTAGAAAAACTCATACTTAAGATACAACATACAGTGGCCCTATGGATGGAGCCCAGGGCATAGGGGGGCCTGGCCTGGAAGAGGAATAAAGGAGCCCCCCTGATGCCGTGCGGGCCGCTGGCTCACTATTGCATTGCAGGCTGCTGGCTGTCACTGGCGGCTGTGAGGAGGAACAACCTGTCAGTGATCTGTGCAGCGGTGCATTCCTCCCCAAAGCTGCTGCTGAGTCAGTGACAGCCAGCAGCTGTGGTGGAGGAGGCCAGGGCCCCTGCGGCGGCAGTGGAGGAGGAGGCAGGCCCGGCGATGGAGGAGGAAGAGGCCAGGCCTGGCGACGGTGATGGAGGAGGAGGCGGGGCCCGCTGGCAACCAAGGAGGAGGCGTGGCCTGATGGTGGAGAAGGCTGACAGCGGATCGGTGGTGACAGGTTAGAGGTGTGCGGGGTTGTGAGAGTTTATGGTGGGCTTTGCAGGGTCACTCTCAGGTGGGCTGTGTGGGGTCTCAGATGTGGGATCTCTTCAAGGGGCGTAACTAGAAATCACCAACATTTTGCTATGGGGCCCTGTAATTTCTAGTTATGCCCCTGACAACATACATAACAAAAAAAATAGTGTAATAGTAGTAGTAGTTGGTTGGAGATTCAGTGTAGCCAGGGAAGACATGCTATGCATGTGTTGGTGTTGCAAGTGTTGGAATGCAGAGGCACTAGGAATTCTTTAATGAATGAAGATCCCCCATCTTAAAAAAGTCATGTTCATTTGCACTGTAGGTCTGTTTTATTTTTATTTTTTTTATTGGACCAACAGAATCATATTAAGCACCCTTCAGAGGTGTGAACGTCAGATAGCTGGTTGTCCAAATTAGCTATTAAATCTATTAATTATCTACTACCCCAATTCCACAAAAGTTGGGATGTTCTGTAAAATCTACATAAAAACAGAATGCAATGATTTGCAAATCTCATAAAACCATATTTTATTCACAATAGAAAATAGAAAACAAATCAAATGTTTAAACTGAAAAAATTTAAAATTTTAGGAAAAAATAAGGTAGTTTTGAAATTATTGACAGCAACACGTCTCAAAAAAGTTGGTACAGGGCCATGTTTAACATGGTGTACCGGTAGTATCCCCCCCTAACACTCTGTAAATGTCTTGGAACTGAGGAGACATGGCACCCATGGTGGCCAAAAAGAATGTCAAATTTCAATTCCTCTGACCATGGCGATGGCGTTTCTGGATCATGTTCAGATATGGCTTCTTCTTTGCATGAAAGAGCTTTGACTGGCATTTTTGGATGGCAAGGCGAACTGTGTTCAATTTCAGTGATTTTGGAAGTATTCCTGAACCCATGCAGTGATGTTCATCACATAATCATTACTGTTTTTAATGCAGTGCCGTCTGAGGGCCCAAAGATCACAGTCATCCAAAATTGCATTTTGGCCTTGTCCCTTGAGCACCGAGATTTCTCCAGATTCTCTGAATCCTTTGATGATATTATGTACTGTAGATGATGATATATATAAAGTCTTTGCATTTTTACTTTGAGGAACATTATTCTAAAATTGTTCAACAATTTTTGGACGCAGCTTTTCACAGATTATCGAACCTCTGACCAGACACTCTGGGGTTGATTTACTAACCTTTTAAACACACCACGAAAGTGTATACACCTCTGTAGTGTGTTCCCTCCCAGCATGATCTATGGGAGGAATCGAAACACCTTTGTAGTGTGTACACACCCAGCAGGTGTGTTGTGCAAAGCCCTGCAATGAATTGCAAGGTAATGTGGTGTAAATTAGCTCTATGTTATGTTGCTTGCGTTGATGAATGCAGGAATGTAAATGCATGAGCTAACCATTTTTGTCTAAACTGTGAAGCAGCATTATATATGCATCATGTGCATGATTTTTCCATATATGGCATTAGTGGAAATATGCTTTTAGAGACTTTTTGGTTGATAAATACATTTTGCTGTGTGAAAATCACACACACCTGGTGCGTGCGTGTGTTTAGGTTAGTAAATCACCCCTTCTGACTCTCTAAAGGTGCCCATACACCTTACAATTATCTGCAGATTTTCTGTGGTCAGGCAGGGATTCCTCCATCCACACAGTTAAGTGTAGATGGAGGAATCTGTTCCACCTTTTCCATCTGACCACAGAAAATCTGCAGATAATTGTAAGGTGTATTGCCGGCTTTAGATGCTCTTTTTATACCCAAACCTGTTGCCAATTAACCTAACTGGTTGCAAAACATTCTTCCAGCTCTTCCTTGTTAGTACTACTTACTTGCCAGCTTTTGTTGCCCTGTTCCAACTTTTTTGGAGATGGGTTGCTGCCATCAATTTCACAATTACCTTTATTTTTTTCTTAAAATGGTACATTCTCTAATTTTAAAACATTTAATTCATTTGCTATGTCCTATTGTGAATGGGTATATGGTTTTATGAGATTTGCAAATCATTGTATTGTGCTTTTATGTAGATTTTACACTTTACACAGAGTCCCAACTTTTTTTGAATTGGGGTTGTATTAAAGAGACCCTGTCACCAACCTAAAAAAATTGCAGTAAAAGCAATCATGTCATTTTACATGCTTACTTGCAACTTTTTTTCCTTTCCATAAATTATTTTTTATTGACTTGCAATGTGCCTCAGATCTTGTTAGGGAATTGGCACTACAAATAGTGTCAATATCCTGGCACAGCCAATTTCCTCCTTACATGTCATACAATTTTCTAACAGCGTTTATTCACTGTCTGTACTGGCCCACTTCGCCTGCCCCTCCCATCACCTCCCTTGAGCAACAGAAGGAGGAAGGAAGAGGAATATTAAAGAGCATCCATTCTAGGGTTCCTCCATACAGTAGGTTGTCAGTGGTTCCTTGAGAAATGAGCAGTTTCAGCCTCTCAGATAACCACTGACATCCATTATCTTTTTAGCTGTCTGTAAGTGACTGAACACCAAAGTAAGGTATTCCTTCTCCCACTGACCACAAATCTAAAGGGGCCCTTCTTCATTGACCATCCAATGTAAGGGAGCTCTTTACTTAACACAAGGTGAGGGAACACTATGATTTTCACTCTCTGCGTCTCTTTTTTGCCCATTATTATTATTTGTTTTTTTTTCATTATTATTACTGAATGATTTTGTCATATGGAGCAGCCCTGGGTGTCAAATACTTTAAGTAGGATACATTCCTAATTTTTTTTATTTTTTATATTTCTAAACTTCCTGTTCACACTAATGTACCCTGAGCTGTTGAAATAGTGATATTTACTAAGGGCTCCCTGAGGCTTATCACTCTCAATGGTCCAGAAGATTAAGAGGAAAAATCCCACCACTCACCCATTCACCTCCAACATTCTTTGCAGAAGGAGATGAGGATGAAGAACATGGGGTTTGGATGGAATTTTCTTTGATTTGAGTAGTAAGGCCAAAGAAACCTCAATAGGAATGCACACAAGTATGTTCCCTGTCAAGTTGAACAGCCAACTGTCACTCAGACATTGATAAACTTCCTTGTCACAGAAGCAGATGCTACTTCTGCTGAAAACTGTATTGAGAATGAGAGAAGAGATTGTGTCTGTGACATTTCTGGCACTGAACACCTCAAAAGACAGAGCAGTATCGATTCTGAACCAATGTCAGAAGAAACGTCCTTGTGTGTCCAAGAACCTAATGGCGATTGTTGCAAAACATGAACAAGCATATGATAAAACAGTATAACAACACACAACATACACACACCACTTGCAGCCTCCCCCTCCCCCAGAAAGAGACCATCAAATCAAGTGACCTACAACAGAGAGGGAAAAAATGTAGAACAAAAAAATCAACAAAAATAGAAAGGGTGAAATACCACATTACTCTCTGAGAGCTAAGGACCCCATCCATGGACCTCATAAATCAATTTATACTTAGGAATCATGTCGTCCACCATCTTAACAAAAACTGTGAGAAAACTAGGTTGCTTCCAATTTATAAGAATAGCGTTCCGGGCATAATAAAATAGGAGTCTAAGAAGAGATAGCAACGCAGGTCGCTCAACAAATGGTTCCACAATACCCAATAGTAGAAAAGGGTAAAAGGAAACATAAAACCCAATTTAGTTTGGATCAGATTGTGGATCAGGGTCCAATACTCTCAAATGAATGAGCAACCCCAGAACAAATGGAATAAATCTGCTGGGTCACAAATAACAGCGTACACTGCGCTAGCACAAACACCCAAGATATTCTCTATAAAATACATTCTTTAATCATATTTATTAGAATATTTTGGTAACATCAGGGCCCAAGCGTCTCTGAATGCATAATATTCTAGTTGTGCAATAAATCTTTCTCTTAACAAACAAGCAATGCATATACAAATGCTTATAAATTACCAAAACCCTACTGTACTCTCTACAAAATCTGTCAAGTTAAAACAGCGTCAACAGGGATATGCAGCATAATTGTAGATCCAATCTGTATTTACCCAAAATGTATATTCTGTGTTAGTTTCGTTCTAACTCCCACTGCAAGCCATTGTAATGATACAATCCATTCCACTATTGTCACTGACAAATGTTCAGTTTAAATTATTTTTCCAAAAAGCAATAACTATATGTATACCTAGGAAGTTGTGATATCAAACATAGCCCACACACATTTTTCTAAGGTATTCAACTCAATGGTACATGGTTAATTCCTAGATATACATACAGTTATTGGTTCATGGATATAGAATATAAATTGAACTTTGGTCAGTGACAACAGCAGAGGGAATTTAAATTGATATATTATCATTCAGTAGGATTAACGTGTATGTAAATCGAAAAACACAAAATAAATGTGTTGCAGTTTACCAGTCCTTAGATGTGCTGGCTGCATTAGTTTTCTTTTTTTCAAGCTTATTTTAATTTATTTGTACCTGGTTGTTCTGTGAATAACATACTTTCTGTCTCTGGGTATCTGCTCCTCTCCTGGATCTATGAAGGGAGCCATGGTAGCCACCCAGGTTTAAAGTGACACTAAACTCAGGAGTTAAACTTTAAAAATGCATTCAAATACCTTACATGTTAACAAAAATGTATCCTATTTGTGTATCACTCAACTGTAGATCCTCAAATCATCTCTGAATTACTGCCGACACTGTCCTTCCTTCTGGAGGGGGGCTACTTTTGTTCTCCATGGTCCCTGTGTGTGCTGTAAAGTAGCCACCGCTCCAATTGTGCTCCCGTGATGGACTATACCTTCAATACAAATTAGTAAACTAAACATGAGATTGTATTCCATCATGGGAGCAAGCTTGGAGCCACAACACAACACACCTTCCGTACTGCGTTGCATGGTATAATACACCAATCACATGGAACCGTGTGATTAACCCACCGTCTTGGTGTGAATGGGCCTAAAGGAAAGAAATTCCACTCACATCTGACTTCCTGACCCCAGCACTCGTTACATACTCCTGATCTTTCCCCACTGCATTACTTACCTCTGACCCCTGCTCTCTTCATTACATACTCCTCATCTCTCCCCTCTGCATTACTTACCTCTCCCCTCTGCACTCTACATTTTATACTACTGACCTCTTCATTACTTACCTTTGACCCCTGCACTCCACGTTACATACTATTGACCTTTTTGTTATTTACCTCAGATCTCTGCACTCTATGTTACATACTACTGACCTCTTAGTTATTTACCTCTGACCTCTGCACTTGTAATTACTTTTTAATAGGTCCTTGCTAAGTTATCCTTAAAACAAATTGTGCTGCACCCTGCTGTTCTTTGATCTCTTTTATGTTGTTCAGGTAGATCTCCTCCTCCACTCTTGTGCTACCTACTCCTGCCTCACAGAGATAGTTACTCGGATTGTATCTCTGCTATGTTACATGCATCTGCCTGCCTCCCATCTACACAAATTCTTCACAGATGAAGCAGAGGGGGAACGGAGCAAGACCGGGTGTGGCCGAGGAGTCCTAAAAAGGAAGCAGAATGACTAACTATTTGCAGAGTCCTAACTATTTTCATTACACAGGATTTTTGTCAACTACAAACAACTTCAACCTATCAGAGCCCGCAACAGGTTTCACAGAACTCAGCAGAATGGTCCGTGTCACATGATTTTTTTTTAAAAACATTGTATGCCAAATGTGTTTGCAGTGTGTTGTGTCTTTATCATTGTTTTCTGGGCCTGCTTGCTTGTTACACTTTAACCACCTGCTGTCCGGCCGTTGTAATTAAGCGGCCGGACAGCAGCTTCTTGAATGCGGGTGGGCATTTTTAAATGTCCCATTCCGCCCCGCTCGTGCCGACCGCTAGGGAAATCGGCTTTGAATGTAAACAGCCAGACATGGCTGTTTACATACAAGCATTCAGGCATCTGTAGAGACGCCCGACCGCTTGTAATATGCGTTCAGGTGTGCGCCCCCCCCCCCTCCCTCGCAGACGCTGCTGGCGGTCCCGAGCTCCGCTGTTCCCGGTGTGAGCCCGGGACCAGCACAGCAGCTTAGCGGCCGTAGATCAAACGGAGATCAGTACACTCTCTCCGTTTGATCTCCTCCTCCTCGTTGGAATGCAGGAAGTGATGTGTGTTACATCAATTTCGCATTCCTCTGTCACTTTCCGGTACAGAAACCGGAGAGAAGCTGATGAAGCAGGTCTCTGCTTCATCAGCTTCTCTGGGGGTCCCTAGGTGACATAAAGAGGACCTGTCACTGCAAATTGGCTATCACATAGGGAGCTTGTTTGCTCCCTATGTAATAGCAATAAACACAAGTAGAAAAAAAAAGGTTTAAAAAAATGAAAGTTACAAAAAAAATTTAAAGTCACATATCAAAGCAATAAAAAAAAAGTTAAAGTCCCCCGCCCCCACATTACACACGCAAACATGCGTTGAGTCCGCCTACGTGTGAAAACAACGATTACATCCACATCCACATGTTACACATCGCCGTGAACGTCGCAGTGAGAGCAATAACTCTAGGGCCATTAATCAGCGATAACTGATGTATGGTAGTTTTTTGCGATTTAGCGAGTGCGCGCAATTTTAAAGCTTGACATGTTTGGTGTCTATTTACCCGACGTGACCCTGTCTTTTATATTTTACCAAAAAATTGAGTAATAATAAATGTTTTATAACATAACGTAGGGAGAACAGGTTTTTTTTCGAAATTTTCGGTACTTTTTTTATTATATAGTTGCAAAAAAACCCGTAGTGGTGAATAAATACCACCAAAAGAAAGCTCTATCTGTCTCCAAAAAATGGTATAAAATTAATTTCAGTACTGCGTTGCATATACAAATGCTTATAAATTACCAAAACCCTACTGTACTCTCTACAAAATCTGTCAAGTTAAAACAGCGTCAACAGGGATATGCAGCATAATTGTAGATCCAATCTGTATTTACCCAAAATGTATATTCTGTGTTAGTTTCGTTCTAACTCCCACTGCAAGCCATTGTAATGATACAATCCATTCCACTATTGTCACTGACAATGTCGGAATAAATGTCAGTCAAAGTACCGCAGCGCTGAATACTGAAAAATGGCCTGGACAGGAAGGGGTATAAACACCCCGGTCAGCAAGTGGTTAAATATATTGTACAGACTAAAAGTTGTAACTAAAAAAAACATATACATAAATATTTTACCAATTAAAAATACCTTCGTAGCTGTATTTCTCTCCTTATTATGATTAAACTTGAGATATATATAAAATTTTAAAATTACATTTTACAATAGGTTAATGATATGCCACTTGCAGTACCACACTCATTTTAAATGAATACCCCACCGTTAAAGTACATTCTCCACCTACACTGACTTGCTGGACATGCAGCAAAAAAGGTGTCCCTGGAAATTTTGAAATGTTGGCAACCATGCTGTCATGGCATCTAAAGTGACTGCTCCGCCGTACAGGTCCACCTAACTTGCTGCCTGAGTCTCCAGTGACAACCTACCTCACAGTAGTGCAAGCACTACTTTTTTCCACCGCAATGCAAGGTATTGCAGTATCGCGCGTTGCGAGGGTGGGGCCTTGCTTGGATTGGTTGGCATGATTTCTAATGGCGGCCCTGTAGATCAACATATATTTTCTCTAACAAGTACAAAATAAAAAATGTGCCCCGCTATATCCAAACCACTATTAAATATATAAAAAAATCTGTGCAACAAATCATGCAACATAGTAAACATATGTGACACTTATATTTCTATAAACATATATAAAAGTCCTTATAGGCGGGATAAACCTATATGGCTTACTAAAACTGTAAAGCAACACGTCAAGGACAAGAGAGCAGCATTTATAAAATATAAGACGGAGGGGACGGCTTTGGCGTTCCTTAACTACAAAGAATGTAACAAAAAATGAAAACTAGTAATGCGTGCAGCTAAAACTGAGTGCGAAAAGCATATCGCCGCAGATAGTAAAAAGAACCCCCAAAAATTCTACCAATATATTAACAGTAAAAAGGTGAGAAAGGAGCAGATAGGCCCAATAAAGGATGAAAGCGGGAAGCTAGTCACAAACGACAAGGAGAGGGCCGAGGCGCTGAACAACACATTGAAGGTGAGGAGATTAAGGGGGGATATGATTTCCATGTACAAAATGTTTAATGGTGGTAGCAACATTAGCCATAAACTGTTTAAAATTAACTCCATTACAAAAACTAGAGGCCACCACCTAAAATTGGTGGAAAAAAATTCCAGCACAAGGGGCGAAGGGGGTTCTTCACAGTTAGAGCAATTAGGGTCTGGAACTCACTGCCGCAGGTGGTGATTTCAGCAAAGAGTGTGGAATTGTTCAAGAAACTTTTGGACGATTTCTTAAGGGACCGTAATACACAGGGGTACAAGTAGTACTACTAAGAATTAGATCCTTATGTCTTTATTCAACCTCAAATACTATGTAACTATGTAACTATGTAACCTTGACACATATCAGATAATGCTCCCCAGTTGTTATCCCTCGGCAGCAGTAGTACATACACCTAGATGTTTTTCGTTTTTGCTTGTTATTATTTGGTATCGCACTAATAATAATATATGCAAAACAGGGGATTCTCTTTTGGGGATCTGAACTATAAAGCACACCGCTCCTATGGGGATAAGATAGGCCTGTCTAACGTATGCGTGACCGGTGCTGCATATCAAAGAACTGGGAGGGTTGGCTAAAGAGGTTAGCCAAACAAAGACTCTACGGAACGGGACACGCCAAAGTAAATATCAAAATGTTTATTATACAAAAATATATTGATTCTTCAAAAATAGTACAAGGAAATCACCATCTATCACCAATTGGATTACAAATACATAAATTGTCTGCAGACTAAAAAGACATTGGGGCTTCATCAGGACGAGTCGTGCTCCCTTATCAACAGGACGAGTCGTGCTCCCTTATCACCAGGACGAGTCGTCCTGACGAAGCCCCAATGTAGGAGGGGCAAAACGCGTAAACACAGTGTGTTGATGGTAGCATGCCAGACTGGATGGCCAAAATACTTCCCATATCTGGGTAAAATACTGCAATGAACGAGGGACCGTCAATATTCGGATGCACCGCTTAAACCAAAAAATCAACCAGGAGTGACTGCAGCAAGGAATAAAACCACCTTGGATAAGCGGATGAAATGTGATCACATCCGTAAAGATCTAACAACATCCTTGGAGAAAACAGTCCATGTGAGTAAAAAGATCCCTTAAAAACACACAGAGATCTCTGCTACATCCTTTTTACCACATGTAAAGTGATTGATATACCACTTGTGAGTGATACAACTGTCAGAAAGATACATCTAAAGCACAGGAATTATCCCTTACTATCTAAGTTCAACACAGCTAAAGTTCTCACACAAGTGATACAAACTATCCATTAAGGTCCTGTTGATTGATATAATTACATTGTCTCATTGTGACCATAATCACGTACAAAAGAAACTGCCTGGACTAAGTTCAAAAGCAAGGTGTGATTAAACGTCTCAAGTGAAGTCTGCAGTTATAACGGTTATGAACTACATCACCTAGTATACCTATCATCAGTATTTCTCTACAAGTCCTGCTCCAATATAATCAATTCATGCTTTATGTTTTCTGCATTATACCCAATATATCAGAGTTGAATCCATTACATTTTTCATGGTGCGGATTCACGGAGTCCCATTGTGTTTTTGCGCACAATGATTGAATTTATTTGAATCATCCAATGGCTACCACTTTATGTTTGTCTTTTTAGTCTGCAGACAATGTATGTATTTTTAATCCAATTGGTGATAGACGGTGATTTCCTTGTACTATTTTTGAAGAATCAATATATTTTTGTATAATAAACATTTTGATATTTACTTTGGCGTGTCCCGTTCCCGTTCAGTAGAGTGACCTCTTGGTTTGGCTAACCTCTTTAGCCAACCCTGCCAGTTCTTTAATAATAATATATCACAGCTTAGAAAGTAGATATTGGTGCAAAGCTCATTTACTTATATATTTTCTAGGGATGCACCATTACAGGTTTTTTGGTTATCGAGTGCGAGTACGGATATTTTTTTTCCGGTACTCGTCGATACTGAATACCGATACCCGAAGTCCCATTAAGAAGTCCGGGTGGCGTATAATGACTCGCTGCACGGTTTCCTGCCTAGCCGGGAAGCTGGCTCCATGCTCCCTTATCACCAGGTGATGAGGAAGCATGGAGCCGGCTTTCTGGCCAATCAAGAAGGTGAGGGGAGGGTAATGACTTGCCGCCCGGCTTCCTGATTGGCCAGCTTCCTGACCAATCAGGAAGCTGGGTGGCGAGTCATTACTGTACTAGTATTGGTATCGGTCCATCCCTAATATTTTCTGTACTTGCTGAACATGTTGTTAGTTTGAAAAAGAATTAATGCTGCTACCACACCTAGGACTGGTCAGCTCCCATATATTGCATTTGTCATCTTGGGTTTGTAAAAAGGTGAAATGTATGTGAGAACTTGTGATACAGTTGAAATATCTGCTAGAGATATATTGGATGTATTTATGGAAATAGTCAAGTTACCAATTATTAATGAAGCAAACTAACACAATATAAACTGTGCAATGATACAGATTGGATTTACAAATATACAGCACTTGCCTGTAGGCATTCCTGTCATTTGACTGAGATTTATGCAGAATACAGGTTTTAATGATGTATGGACTGGACTCTTGTTAGAGTTCTGCGTTTGATATGCAACATGTAATAAACTGTATATGTAAATAAGGTTCCTGCCATGAGCTGGAGTATCTCTAGTACAGAGCAGTCACAGTAATGGTGTATCGTCTGGAGTGTCTTCATTTTTGTAGTAAAACCCCTGCCTGTGCTCTTTGTCTCTAGTACATTTTGGCCAATTCTTCCTCCTGCTGCTGGCTAATTTTACACTGCTGTACCATATGCGATCCTGTCATTCATAATGGGTGTTTGATAGAAATTGGGCAGTGGCAGGACAGTTTTACCTCAGTGAGAACAGGGACAGCCGTAGATAAATACTGGCCAATTTCTATCTGCCAGTCAAAGTAGGTATGCTGAAGAATCACACGTCGCTGCTAAAACCACCTTCAAAGCCTTCTTTTAAACTGCAAAGAATGCGACCGGGGTGCTGCTTCTGTATATAAGCCAAGCTAATTGTAAAAGAAAAAAATAAATTCCACAGCAAATATGTGCTGCCAGTTTACATTGTCACTAAGACCATCCTGAAAATTGTACTGTTCCGTAACACCACATACAGCTGTAAGGTATCTCCCAAGCATGTTATTTAAAGGTAGGGCTGCAACAACTAATCAACATAATCGATTATAATAGATGATTGAAAAAGTTGTCAACTTTTTCAATCATCGATTAATCGGCTTCCGATTGGTTGGCCCTGTTCTCGGCTCCACACACGCTGAGCGCCGCACCTCCTTCCCACCTCACTTTTGCTGCTGCCAGAACCGCCCGCATCCACGCTCCACACGCCGCATCTCCTCCCCACCTCACGTTCACCGCCCGCCCACATCCACAATCGGCACAGGGATAATTTAGACGACTACAAACTCAGCAATATAACATTATACAGCGCAATGCAGAATACCACCAGCTATAGAGGAGTACAACAAATCCCAGAAATAATACATTATACAGTGGTGCAATGCCGAATACCACTAGATTTAGAGGACTACAATACTCAGCAATATAACATTATACAGCGCAATGCAGAATTCCACCAGCTATAATGTACTATTGCTGGGATTTGTTGTATTCCTCTCCAGCTGGTGGTATTCTGCATTGCGCTGTATAATGTACTATTGCTGGGTTTTGTAGTCCTCTGTAGCCGGCGTCATCCTGCATTCATTGCTGTATAATTTTACACTTTTCATTTCACTATATTGCACACCACACTTTTGTTTTCTTTTTTACTTCCACAGCTCCAAGCTTGCTCCTGTGATGGACTACAATCTCAATACAAACTAGTAGTCCATCACTGGAGCCATTTTTTAAAATGTATTTTATTTTTTATCCGATTAACCAATTAATCGAACTTAATAATCGGCTAACTAATCGATTTTGAAAATAATCGTTAGCTGCAGCTCTATTTGAAGGATCTGTATATTTTTAAATTTGCCATCAAAGACCCATAAAAAGACTCTATCTCCAATTTGCAGTATTTTTTAAAAATGTTTTATTTGCATTGTTACCTGTCATGTAGAGTTCATAGGCATTAAACCTTCAATTTGCATGGCTGAAGATGTGAATGGTTGCCAAAACACCAAGACACAGATGTTAAAATGGCATTATATGTGGAAGACAGATGGTGTTGAAGGCCACCACCCTGCTCAAGGATACTTGTTCCAGTTTGATATAAATATGTATATAGCCTCTTTATGCCCCAGTTGCCCTCCCTATGCACCTCACTGTCTTTGAAACAATGTCCCTTTTCCTCACTACAACGTATTCCTCACTACACTGCACTGCATATGCCAAGTTACTTTGCTTGTGTTTGGTTGTTGGCTTCTTTGGATGTACAAGCTTCTGTTTCAATGCATTGCTAGTTCTGAAAAGCAAGGATGCAATGTTTGTTAAAGATCCTTCTGAGTTTTTTCAGCACTCAAGCTTCAGTACGATGGCTATATGGGGTTGAGTTACTAAAATCAAATAGACTGTTAACTTTGCAAGTGAATTTGCACTTTGCAAGGGAATTTGTGTTTCAGTGGGTGCTGGGAGTGAAAAGCAGATACTGATCTGTGTGGGTTGGTTTCCTGTTGACCTCAATGTCCACGTCACATCCCCTCATTGACACATTAAAAAAAAAGATAATTTGGTATTCTGAGCTTCTTCCTGTGTAAACCTGATGTTCTTGCCCACTGGGTTTATGACGTATATTTATAAACATTTGGAGAGCCATATGTCCTGTGAAACTCTGTATACATTTGTTCTATGCAAATGAAGGAAAAAAAAAAACATTCTTAGTATATTTTCTTTACAGGTTAAATGTTATATCTGGAAACTACTGCATTATGGCCACTAGATGGAGCTAAGAAGCATAGGAATTATGTATTTATTTACAATGGTCCTTAGCGCCATCTAATGACCTTAATGCAGTATCCTACTGATATTACATTTGACTTGGAAAATAAAATGTACTAGGATTGTTTGTTTTTGCCTCAATTCACACAAAAACAAACATTCATGGATTTTGCAAGATGAATGGCTCTGTGAATTGTTCATGAATACACCCTTATGTGTTCACTAAAAACTTGTATCTGTTCTAATCTTGACCCACATATCTTACACATACCTGAATCAATGACGTATTACCCCGAAACAGTTCAAGGCTCTCTTCTCCACTTTCTCCCTGTACAGGTTAGCTACAATAGGAGATACAGGTTATACCATAGACCGGCAATGTCTTCTATAGAAGTAGTCTTGTTTCTTGAAATAGGTGGTGTTGAGGCTCCTCCCCATAATGTGCACCCCTAAACCCCCCGGTAACGTGTACCGGCAGCACCGCCCCATGCCTACCTCTAAGAAGGCAAATTGTCTGCAGACACCCCTGTTTTGTAGGGTAGGTTTTTCCCTTTCAATGTTTATAATATTATGTTAATCAAGAATACCTATTTTTAATGAACTAATGCACAGCTAGGTACATTTGAATGTATGTGTGCAGAGAGTTTATTATTAATATAATGTCAGAGCTCTGACATACCCCTATCCTTCAACATCCCTCAATGGAGTGTCACTAACCTTGAGAGAGGAGTACACTGAGGAGAATGGTATGCTAAATCTCTGAGCTGTGACCTCAGATAGGGGAGCTGGTAATTGGTACTAGTTTATTGCACCGCGGATTTTTTGTAAAATAAAGTGCATATGTACACAGGCAACTATCTGTGTCAAAGCCATGAAAGAGCTCATTAAAGAAGTCAGTAGCACTCTCTCCTCTCTCTTTCTGATTTCACCTGAACTTTCTCCACTCTTTCCTTATCTCTTATTCACCATTCTCCTATGTTTGCTCCTTCTTATGTAATGATTAAAGTTATTGTGGACGCTTCCCATGTTTTTAAACAGTGCGCAAGATCCACTTGCAACAATGTGATTCACTAATATTCTGCCCCTAAGTTGTGGACTTGTTGTCTTCTATTAACCACTTCAAGACCAGGTGTTTAGACCCCCTTCCTGGCCAGGCCATTTTTCAGTATTCAGCGCTGCGGTATGTTGACTGACGTTTATTCCGTCATGCAACGCTGTACTGAAATAAATTTTATACCATTTTTTTGGGGACAGATAGGGCTTTCTTTTGGCGGTATTTAAACACCACTGGGGTTTTTATTTTTTACTATAATTAGGAAAAATTACAGAAAATTTTTGGGATAAAAAGGTTTTTTTTTACATTATGTTAGGAAACATTTATTATTACCCAGTTTTTTGGTAAAATATAAAAGATCGGGTCACGTCGGATAAATAGACACCAAACATGTCAAGCTTTAAAATTGCGCGCACCCGCGAAATCGCAGAAAACTACCAGCCGATAGTGTCAGGAGAGAGGAGGGGCCCTGGTGGCATACCTCATCCCGCCAGGTGAACGTCCCCTCCTCTCTCTGCCGGCGTCCATCACCAAGATGACCGCCGGCAGGCCAGCCTCAGGAGGCCCCTGCCCTTGAGCGCTCTACCACTTAAGCAACACACCTGAAAGATGTACTGCATTGGATTTTATGCTTTACCCTATTTGTTCACAATTGCCATTTTGTTTGTTATACTTTTGCATTGATAAACATATGCATAAAATGACATTAAAGGGAAAAGTCCCCCCCCCCCCCCACTGTAGTTTTTAGCTGTCCCTCCAGCACTGGTGAGGGTCTCCGATCCAGCACTGACTCCTCTGTACACCTCTTCTCTGATGTCCCACGGAGTGTGTGCGGGTGCACGCTGCTCCATAGACTTACCTTGTCTCTCTCCTCATCTCCCGGCCGAACATCTAAACTGTGCATGCGTCCGCCCCAAGATCCTTTGCGGCTACCCAAGACATTTTCAGATGTTCGGATGGGAGCGTGCGGCGGAGACACATGTAAGTTTTTATTTTAAATAATTTTGCATATACTGTATATGCAGAAACAAATAAGGGTTTAATAACCCTTTAAGTGTATTCTCCTGAAAAACAATAAAACATTTTGAATTTAAAGAGGTCAGTAGCAGCTCAAAAGGAACTAAAAAGCACCTTATGCTCAAATAAAAGCTGAATGCACCTGAAAACATGTTATATTTGCCTGTCTTTAAAAACCTGTTCAGAAACAATGTGTTTGCTTTTAAACCAGTTTTAATAGTTTATACACATGACAGTTTTTGTTTAATGATTTCTTGAAGGTTATCTGTAACTTTGTTATGTTGTTCCCTAGTGTTACTTAGTCACATATGTTTTGTATATTGATTATATGGACATATTTGTATGAATTTTTCATTAGTGTACTAATTTTCTAGGTAAGTTTGATGACCCTATTGACTGGTATCCATAGCAACTGCATAACACACTAGTGCCTATTTCTGCAGCAACGTGCTCTTCAAGTTTATTGCTCCTATCAGACAAATATAGACAAATCATGCAGTGTAATATAATGAATGAGAAAATTTGTTTTAAAAACCTCCATTTATTTACCTGAGTTAACTGTATTGTTTAACATTTTTGGCAGTAGGGAGTAGTGAAGTAAAAAAAGAATATAATAAATTAGGAGGGGAAAAAGTACATAGGTCCCTCTTTTTAAAGTCTCTATTTTATCCCTTACTGATCAATCAAATGAAACCTCTTTTTTCAATTGTCATTTTCTGGTATCTTAATTTTATCGGCTTATATAAGGCATAACACCTTCTGTTTTGTACTAGTTATCAAGCTGTGGGCATAGCTGTATGAATATATAAAAGCAATATAAATGTATAAAAACAGGAACAGCAAGGTCTCACCCCCATCCAGAAAACATACACCTAACACCTCTTGAACTACCGTGTTTCCCCGAAAATAAGACACTGTCTTATTTATTTATTTTTTGCACGAAAAAAAGACACTAGGTCTTATTTTCAGGGGATGTCTTACCGGGCTGGGGGAGGAATATTCACAGGACAGGACTGGACATCGGGCGTGTGGGCGGGAGCTGCGGCCGGCTGGCATGTGGGCGGGGCGGGAGCTGTGGCCGGCTGGCGTGTGTTACATTTAAAAATCAGTTATATGTGTAGCTACGCCGAAAGTAAAACCTAGCGCTATCTTCAGGGATAAGACCTACCACCGAACTAGGTCTTATTTTCGGGGTAGGTCTTATATTACAGAAATCCCTGAAGATAGCGCTAGGTCTTACTTTCAGGGTAGGTCTTACTTTTGGGGAAACACGGTAGTATAGTGTATTTTTCGGTTGTTAGATGGTGTATTATTTTTCACCAGTAGCATGTGCTCATTGCTCACTTATGTGTTTTATCCACCAGTCTTTGCTGTGACAAAATATTGTGCTGGA
Source organism: Nanorana parkeri (assembly GCF_000935625.1). NCBI lineage: Eukaryota > Metazoa > Chordata > Amphibia > Anura > Dicroglossidae > Nanorana > Nanorana parkeri. The sequence goes on from NW_017306663.1 coordinate 432,583, forward strand.
GTTGCATCATATCTGACTGTGGTTTTGTGATAAGCCAATCATTGCAGTGAGAGGGAGGTGTTGGCTATAACAAAACCCTTGAGCATGCTCAGTACTGTCTCCTGTTCCAGCCACTCCCCAGTTAGGAGGTTGATTCTAAGGCTGCCCATACGCCTTGCGATCATCTGACGAAACTTTTCGTCCAATGATCGAACCGTCGTACGATTTTCGTACGGCGGCCCCATCCTGCCCCGATTATCGCAAGGTTGGATCAGCAGTAATTAGAAGAAAGCACCTGGATGAATTGCGGTAATCGACTGCACGCATTTTTGTCTGCGCATGTGCAGTGTAGATCGTATGAATTTTTTTTTTAAATTGACAATTTTTATTGTGTATTGCGCATATATGAGTTACAAAACTTATAACAGTATGTGAGGCATTCAAGATATGCGGTATGTTACCAGTCATCACATCACGTATACAGTTACATTTTCAATTGCAAGCCTAATAACCTTTTTCATAAAGCAAATTTTTTCTTGTGCATCTTGCTAGTTTCTTAATGTATCGTGAGTGCTGCTCTTTATTGCTTGTAGTTTTCCGAATCAGTATAGCTTATCTTTTTTAAGATCTACATTCAACCAATACCGTTATATTTCGATACCTCGACGATTAATTTAACATCCTTAAAAACTCTATAATTATAGATTAACAAGTAAAGAAAAGGAAAGGAAAGAAAAGAACTTGTGCACAGTCTTCCTCCAGGGCTTCGTCTCCGATGTTTACCACTTTCAGTCTTTATCAGTGTTCCTCCCATATCCCCTTGCCTTGTATCCTATTCTCCTGGACCCTCACCCTACACGCTCCCCTTCTATCTGCTCCTCCCTTACCTCTCCATTCGAGTATACCTCAAAGCTATCCCACGGTCTCCACACCGCTTTGTGAGCTTCTACTGTGTTATTTAGGCGCGCTGTCAGATATTCCATAACTTGCACGTCCTTAATTCTGGTATAGAGATCTAGTTTCGATGGAGGAAGTTTACGTTTCCATTGCAGCGGTATGAGACAGCGGGCTGCCGTGAGTATGTGTGTAATCAGTTTCCTAGTATTCTTTGAGAGGTCCGGGAAGGGTAAGCCTAACAAGTAGTGTATAGGTTGCGGTGAGAGTGTCTGTCCCACTATTTGTTCTAGGATGCGTTTGACTTCCCCCCAGTAGGCTTGGATCCGTGGACAGGTCCAGAATATGTGAAAAAGGGTGCCCCTTGTATCTTCACACCTCCAGCAATTTGGGGATATCTTCGGGTTTAGCGTATGAAGGAAGTCCGGTGTATGATACCAATGGTACATTATTTTGTACTGGTTTTCTTTATACACCGAACAAATGGAGGACTTTGCAGCCATCCTCCAGATACGTTCCCATTGCTGCGGCGATATTGTGGTTGCCAGGGCATTTTCCCATTTACGCATATATGGATGCTCTGTCCCTTCTTGTTCTGAGTCCCCGTTAAGCATACTATATAGAAAGGAGATCATGCCTCTAGTGGAATGTGGTGCCAGACATTGTGTTTCGAAGGGTGTGCGAGAGGGGAAGGTCGTTGTTCTAGTTATGGACTGTGCAAAGTGTTTGATTTGCAGATATGAGTAGATAGCTCTCGGTGGTAGATCATGTTCCTCCCTAAGTTGGTCAAAGGGCCTTATACTGTTTGTAATCCTGTCCAGTAAGTCCCTTATGTGAAACAGTCCTCTTGATCCCCACATCCCTATCCAGTCCTTAGATACTCCTGCCTGTAGTTTAGGATTCATCAGAAAGGGAGTCAATGGGGATTTTGCCGTCATCAACCTTTTGGATATCTTGACTTTATTCCATATTTCTAACGTGAGTCTGGTGGAGGACAGCAAAGCGCCCCTGAACATTTGCTCTGAAGTGGACCATAGCAATGCATTTGGGTGCACTGGTGCTAGCCACAAGCCTTCTATGTTCGCCCAACTCGTGGGGGGAGTGAGTTTTGTTAACGCCGGTACTACTCTCAGTTGGGCCGCTTGGTAGTATGTAGGGAAATGCGGCAGGGCCTGACCCCCAGATCGTATGAATTTTGACATACGGAAACACCACCAACCTTGCGAAAATCGTACGATCGACCGACGTTTTCTAACCTGCTGGTTAGTCAAAAGTCGATCAATTGTACAGTATGTACGGTTGCCCATCAACTGTACGAATATCGGACGAAAACACAATCGCATACGAAATCCGGCCGATATTCGTAAGGCTATCCTCATGGCCTACCATGTCGCAAATTGGAGAGGGTCATCTCATATGGCTTCCCCCCTAAACAGGGCTACAACAGTTTTTTTTTAAATTATCACTAATAGGTGGATAATAGAGTGGGGAAATCTTTTACCCTACAGCTATATGAATATTGTAATTTATAGAGGATTTTCTTTGCACTATAAAAATATCATATGATATACTTTGTTATTTAAAATTCACTTAATTACCATTGTTTAGCGCTGCACATTCAGCACTTTAACAGTTTTACTGCTCACCGCACAGATACAACCAAATCTGTTGAGTGTTTTAACATCAGTTTTGATTGCTGGGATCTTTTGACACATTGAGAAACTTGTATTTATTATGTCCACAGACCTCTGAATCTTGGAATCTTGGTTGAATATCAGATCTAGAGCTTCAGTCTGCTAATCTTTTTTTATGTTAGTTTTGTAAC
>NW_017306663.1:435565-436250 GCF_000935625.1 Nanorana parkeri
CTCGAATAATTAGAATATCGTGCAAAGTTCATTTATTTCACTAATGCAACTTAAAAGGTGAAACTAATAAATGAGATAGACTCATTACATGCAAAGCAAGATAATTCAAGCAGTGATTTGTCATAATTGTGATGATTATGGCTTACAGCTCATGAAAACCCCAAGAACCCCAAATCCACAACCTCAAAAAAGTAGATTATTACATTCAATCAATAAAACAAGGATTGTACATAGAACAATATCGGACCTCTGAAAAGTACAAGCATGCATATGTACTCAGTACTTGGTTTGGCCTCCATTTGCAGCACTTACTGCAATTACTTTTGCACGATATTCTAATTATTCGAGTTTCACCTGTATATGTTGCCAGAAAAAAGCTGGTGTTGGAGTCTACAGGGCCCAAGCACTGCCTCATGGGAAGAGCCTGCCATATCTGGAAGCACCAGGTATTCTGCAGCATCTGCAATAATAAAAGGATTGGTATGAACATGAGTATAATTGGGTTATAGTGGAGACCCTGTCATCCATAAAGAGGACCTGTCAGTGTGCCTTTGCTATTATATAGGGGGATTGTTATCCCCCTATATAATAGCAATAACAATAAGTGCAAAAAATAAATATAAATAAAAAAAAATAAAAGTAACATATAAAAAAGTAAAATAAAATAAAAGTCACATATAAAAAA
>NW_017306663.1:436486-467159 GCF_000935625.1 Nanorana parkeri
TTAATTTTAAGGCTTGTTTGGTGTCTTTTTACCCGACGTGACCCCGTATTTTATATTTTACCAAAAAATTGGGTAATAATAAATGTTTTATCATTTAATATAGGGGAAACTGTTTTTTTTTTAAATTTCGGTAATTTTTCCTTAATATAGTAAAAAAATAAAACCCCCAGTGGTGAATAAATACCACGAAAAGAAAGCTCTATGTGTCCTCAAAAAAGGATATAAAATTCATTTCAGTACAGCGTTGCATGACGGAATAAATCTCAGTCAAAGTACCGCAGCGCTGAATACTGAAAAATGGCCTGGATGGGAAGGGGCTTTAACACCGCGGATGTCAACTGGTTAAAAATGCACTCCACTGAGCAATATATCTCAGCAGGGGTGAAAGGAATTAATAGAAATTCACAGGCAAATGGATACACAGTTCTATAAAAAGCATTCACTCCTGTGGACTTTTGTGGACATATTTTAAAGTCATAGAACATTGAATCACATTGGATTTGGTTTTATTTTGTTGACACTAATTAACAGAACTTAACGTGATACAAAAGTCAAAAGGCTTTTAAACGCTTTCAAATTACTTACTAACACTTGGATTCTGCTCCTTGATTTGTAAAAGTTTTAGTCTCCTGTAGAATCAGCTGGTCCCCTGAGCATTGGCCCTGATATCCTGTTTTAGGGTGGCTCCTTTACCTTGCAGGGAGCCACCCTTGTGTGTGCTAGTAAGACGTGTAGTCCTCCATAAACACAAAAGCACAGCAGGGCAATCCAGTTATTTTCTCCCTGTGACCCCTCCACCCTTCTAACTTCTCTTTGCTGGTAGATGAATGGCTGCTGGAGACTGCTCTGTCTCTTGTGATCTTGTATTGGACAGAAAGTTCAGGGTAGTGGAAGTGAGAGAGTTGGAGCCAGCTATGTGGAAACATGATGACTTTAAGTGCTTGGGCAAAAATGTAAAGAAATACTTTTCTGGGCAATGTATATTTGTTTGATATGGATTCATTATTGAAAAAAGGTTTGAGAGTTTAATAATACTTTTTTTTATGACTACTTAGTATTTTATGACAAAAATCTCCACACATAATAACAGCTTATATCCTCATACCAAAAAATGCCATTAGTGTACGGTGTACATATCATGTTATAGTGGATGTCAGGGCACTAAAATTAAGACATAATTAACGTAGATGCTTCTGGCAAATGCATCATCTTAAATCAAACCACATGATCATACTGGTATGCTTCATATTTTAAAAAATGCTGCCTATACGGAGGGTTGATTATAGAAGATGTGGTTCGTAAAATGTGATGTAATAACATGACACTGGGAAGAGATTTGCTCTGCTCTCCTCTAGTAGGGATGAGGTTCAGTTTAAACCGCGAATCCTGAGTGTTCAAGGTTAGTGAACCTGGCAAACTATTATGGGAATTCCCCAGACTAAAATTTTAACTATAATGCACTGCCTGGCCTTTGAACTCAAGTCAGTTAAGGGTCATTAAGTGGGCTATTGAATAAACTAGAACCCTCACTATAAAAAGGTGAGGTCATAGCAGTCATATTGACAGTGTGATTTAGCTGTGAATGGGAAAACATAGGGAATGCTGCTGATAAAAATCCATAGGGAAATATTAGTGTAGGTCTTGTAGGTAATGGCAGGTCTTATAAAGTATGTGTAAGGCTGGGCACACACCTTACAACCATCGCAAGACTTTTGTCTTGCGATGTTTGTAAGGTACTTTAAAAAACGTACGATCTGCCTATGTTGCATAGGCAGATCGTACTTGCGATGATCGCAAGCCACGCCCCCTGAGGGGCGGGCTTCCGATGACCGCAATGCCGAACGGGCAGTGTGCGCTTGCGCACACCGGCCCGTGCGGCTGTTATCGTACGGACATGCCACAAACCCGCCGAACATCGTACGATGCTCGGCGGGTTTTCGACCATGTCCGTAAGTTTAAAGTCGTGCGACCTTACAGTAGTAGAGGTCGCACGGCTTCCACACACCTTACGATCATCGTACGATCGCGGGATTTCCCGCGATTATCGTACGATAATCGTAAGGTGTGTGGGGACCCTAACCCTTACTGAATATCCTGTGAGTAGCACAATGCTGTGTATCTTTGGAAATGTGGGGGTAGGTAAAGGTTTTTACCTTATTTCATCCTTTGTTACATTTCAATGCTGCTGAGGTTCTGCAGCTTCTTTTTTAATCAGATTTTATTTTAAATAAAAAAATTCCCCTTTTCATTTTGCAGAGTTGTTCAGCAACAGCAAAAAAAAAAACAGAGGAAAAATAAAAACAAGATGTAAACCACATTTGACATGCATAGCTATAAGCCCTGAGAAGAATCAGGTATAGTATAAAGGTGGCCATACACTTTACAACCATCGCAAGACCTTAGTCTTGCGATGGTTGTAAAGTACTTAAAAAAACGTACGATCTGCCCATCTTGGACAGGCAGATCGTACTTGCGATCATCGCAAGCCCGCCCCCTTGAGGGGCGGGCTTGATAAATGTTTTATCATTTAATATAGGGGAAACTGTTTTTTTTTTAAATTTCGGTAATTTTTCCTTAATATAGTAAAAAAATAAAACCCCCAGTGGTGAATAAATACCACGAAAAGAAAGCTCTATGTGTCCTCAAAAAAGGATATAAAATTCATTTCAGTACAGCGTTGCATGACGGAATAAATCTCAGTCAAAGTACCGCAGCGCTGAATACTGAAAAATGGCCTGGATGGGAAGGGGCTTTAACACCGCGGATGTCAACTGGTTAAAAATGCACTCCACTGAGCAATATATCTCAGCAGGGGTGAAAGGAATTAATAGAAATTCACAGGCAAATGGATACACAGTTCTATAAAAAGCATTCACTCCTGTGGACTTTTGTGGACATATTTTAAAGTCATAGAACATTGAATCACATTGGATTTGGTTTTATTTTGTTGACACTAATTAACAGAACTTAACGTGATACAAAAGTCAAAAGGCTTTTAAACGCTTTCAAATTACTTACTAACACTTGGATTCTGCTCCTTGATTTGTAAAAGTTTTAGTCTCCTGTAGAATCAGCTGGTCCCCTGAGCATTGGCCCTGATATCCTGTTTTAGGGTGGCTCCTTTACCTTGCAGGGAGCCACCCTTGTGTGTGCTAGTAAGACGTGTAGTCCTCCATAAACACAAAAGCACAGCAGGGCAATCCAGTTATTTTCTCCCTGTGACCCCTCCACCCTTCTAACTTCTCTTTGCTGGTAGATGAATGGCTGCTGGAGACTGCTCTGTCTCTTGTGATCTTGTATTGGACAGAAAGTTCAGGGTAGTGGAAGTGAGAGAGTTGGAGCCAGCTATGTGGAAACATGATGACTTTAAGTGCTTGGGCAAAAATGTAAAGAAATACTTTTCTGGGCAATGTATATTTGTTTGATATGGATTCATTATTGAAAAAAGGTTTGAGAGTTTAATAATACTTTTTTTTATGACTACTTAGTATTTTATGACAAAAATCTCCACACATAATAACAGCTTATATCCTCATACCAAAAAATGCCATTAGTGTACGGTGTACATATCATGTTATAGTGGATGTCAGGGCACTAAAATTAAGACATAATTAACGTAGATGCTTCTGGCAAATGCATCATCTTAAATCAAACCACATGATCATACTGGTATGCTTCATATTTTAAAAAATGCTGCCTATACGGAGGGTTGATTATAGAAGATGTGGTTCGTAAAATGTGATGTAATAACATGACACTGGGAAGAGATTTGCTCTGCTCTCCTCTAGTAGGGATGAGGTTCAGTTTAAACCGCGAATCCTGAGTGTTCAAGGTTAGTGAACCTGGCAAACTATTATGGGAATTCCCCAGACTAAAATTTTAACTATAATGCACTGCCTGGCCTTTGAACTCAAGTCAGTTAAGGGTCATTAAGTGGGCTATTGAATAAACTAGAACCCTCACTATAAAAAGGTGAGGTCATAGCAGTCATATTGACAGTGTGATTTAGCTGTGAATGGGAAAACATAGGGAATGCTGCTGATAAAAATCCATAGGGAAATATTAGTGTAGGTCTTGTAGGTAATGGCAGGTCTTATAAAGTATGTGTAAGGCTGGGCACACACCTTACAACCATCGCAAGACTTTTGTCTTGCGATGTTTGTAAGGTACTTTAAAAAACGTACGATCTGCCTATGTTGCATAGGCAGATCGTACTTGCGATGATCGCAAGCCACGCCCCCTGAGGGGCGGGCTTCCGATGACCGCAATGCCGAACGGGCAGTGTGCGCTTGCGCACACCGGCCCGTACGGCTGTTATCGTACGGACATGCCACAAACCCGCCGAACATCGTACGATGCTCGGCGGGTTTTCGAACATGTCCGTAAGTTTAAAGTCGTGCGACCTTACAGTAGTAGAGGTCGCACGGCTTCCACACACCTTACGATAATCGTACGATCGCGGGATTTCCCGCGATTATCGTACGATAATCGTAAGGTGTGTGGGGACCCTAACCCTTACTGAATATCCTGTGAGTAGCACAATGCTGTGTATCTTTGGAAATGTGGGGGTAGGTAAAGGTTTTTACCTTATTTCATCCTTTGTTACATTTCAATGCTGCTGAGGTTCTGCAGCTTCTTTTTTAATCAGATTTTATTTTAAATAAAAAAATTCCCCTTTTCATTTTGCAGAGTTGTTCAGCAACAGCAAAAAAAAAAACAGAGGAAAAATAAAAACAAGATGTAAACCACATTTGACATGCATAGCTATAAGCCCTGAGAAGAATCAGGTATAGTATAAAGGTGGCCATACACTTTACAACCATCGCAAGACCTTAGTCTTGCGATGGTTGTAAAGTACTTAAAAAAACGTACGATCTGCCCATCTTGGACAGGCAGATCGTACTTGCGATCATCGCAAGCCCGCCCCCTTGAGGGGCGGGCTTGCGATGACTGCAATGAGGGGCGGGCTTGCAAGGACGGCAAACGGGCAGTGTGCGCGTGCGCACACCGGCCCGTTCGTCAGTTGTCGAACCAGCAGGCCACTCACTCGCCGAGAATCGTACGATTCCCGGCGGGTTTTCCAGCCTGCTTGTTCGATGGAAGACGTGCAACCGTACAGTAGAAACGGTTGCACGCCTTCCATACACTGTACGATTCTTGTACGATAGCGGGATTTCCCGCGATTCTCGTACGAGAATCGTACAGTGTATGGGCCCTTTAAGAGACATCTACAAACAGACCATGCCGCAGAAAGACATGTATGAATCAAGAGAATCAGCATGTAACAAGAACAGCATACAAGATCAACACAACACCTTTTGAGCAAAATATACATAGAAAACTGAAATGGGAGACATAATAAGAACAGTCCTACAGACAGTATGGTTTGAGATGTGGTTCATTCCAATAGCTTCCCAAGCATAACCATCACCAACTTATGTCAACAGATTTTCCAACATAAACTGAGGGTGCTAAAATAGGGGATTCCAGCCATCTCACCTATATCTTCAAAAGTTTATCTGGGCATCCCCTATGTTGATTGTACAGGACGCCAGGAATGGGTCCTGGAGGGACGATATATCCCTCCCTTGTTTAGGTGGTGGTCCTGTTAAGGTCGCCTGGTATTCAGGGTTCTTGCCAAACAGGGTGAGGGGTTCCAGGTCGGACTTGTAAGGGAAGCTGCTAGGCAGGCATCCCAGAGATGCTAAATATACATGGGTCCCGGAATCCGGAGGCTCAGAGAGATTTTGGGTGGGATAGAGCCTCCATCCCTGACTACAGCCAGTTCTGGTAACGAAAGGGTTAACCCACCAGCCAGAGGGTGTGTTAAAGCAGAACAGGAAGTCAGTCAGTTGGTGACTGTGGGGAGTGTTTGGAGCAGGACATGGCTTTGCATGTTAAGCTGTGGAATACAGTCTACCAAGACACTGCTGGGCATTTGTGTCCATACCCTAACCTGGAGGCTGGGACTCTAACCCTGAGGCTGGGACTCTAACCTTGAGGTGTGGCTTAGCATACAGGCGCTGAGCCGAATTTGGTATGTGCTGAATATAAGCCATTTTTATTTGACTGTTTTTGGATAAGAATAAAAGTTTATTTGCTGATACGGCTGGCTATGGGTCATATCCACCCTGAATATTACATGATATATAACATGTTCTCTCTCTAGGAGAGAGTTAATCCTGCAGCTTCTTTACAGTCTGTTCCTGTCCACATGCACTATAGTGATAACAGGCTGTCTGTTTGTTTTTCACTTAATATTTTTACTAATTGTTGCTGACTGGAATTTTTTTACAGGCTTTTATTTTTAATGATGACAACAGTGGAATATGCGTTGGTAATGTGCATCAGCACAGAAGCTTACAGTCTCCTTTGGGAGAGTAGGTGACAGAGTGATTTACAAACAGGGGATTATGGGAAACGGCAGAGCGTTGTCTCCCCATAACACAACGTGCTCATGAGAAAACCAGTGATAAAATTAGGCTTTTCAAGTAATAATGTCATGTTAAAGCTTATATGAGATTTCAGTTGTTGGGTTTACATCCATTTGAACAAACTATGCTTAACCTCTTGCCGTCCGCCCGTAGTAAAAAAACGGACGGACGGCACTGCAGCATCTGCGGGTTGCCGTCTCCAGACGGCAATTTTTTTCTGCTCGCGCGCGCCCCCTAGCGGGCACGCACGGGCAGAAAAGACCCGCTAAATGCACACACCCGTTACCGGGTGTTTCACATATAGGCGATCGGCGGGTCCATAGCAGCACAGATCTGTACAGACCTAAAAATTCTTTTAAGAACCAATATCGTTCTGCAACAACTGACTAGTAGCTAGCTCTTCAATTGTCATCACCTTAGCTACTTTTTTTGTATAAATTGGGGTCTGTAAGTGTGTGTAATCTTTTTTTAGAATACACACACTAAACACAGTTGTACCACAATTCCCTGCCATATAGGCACAGAAGAATTCAATAATTCTTAGACATTTTGGACAACCAAAAGCACTCCAGCTGAGTGGTGGGCAATTGCCACTGAGAGATTCAACAGATGGAGTGACTGCATGATATATACAGTGTGTGTGTATATATATATATATATATATATAAGCAAGCTGATGTGCCGGAGTGAAAATGACATGACACACTGCACACGAAGGCTGCACGCGCACCTCTCCATGCTGCTTCGCGTGCAGTGTGTCACAGTCTTTAGACCACCTGAGATTTTAGCACTGTGTTAAAATCTCATGTAGACAATTACATTCTACATGTTATTATTAAAACAATATTCCGCTTTCAGGTTTCCTATAACCAAGTGAAAATATTAAGCTGCTATGATCCGAGCATATTCACTCTTCAATGATATGTAAACGTTTATGCACAGCACTAAATATTCACAAAAAAATATTATATATGTGCAAATTCAAGTGAAAAAGTAAATATAAAAGATGTCCCTTCTATAAGCACCGAAACGATCCCAATAGTGATAATAATATGCAAAACAATACTAAAAATGAATAAATAAAAATATTTTTTCATCAATGTCTTGCTCTAATCAGTACAATTTATGAAAACATCTGTGAACTCTTAAAGTGCATTAAATGTGACCAATATTATTCCAATTAGTCCAATCCGTGCAATATATAAAAAGCATCAGGGCATGTTCACACCAATTGCGGTGCGTTCCAGAGAGGTAGCTGCTGGAACGCAGTGTAATTGCACACTAAACTCCCCCCTTCATTCTGTGGCGGGATGGGGCATGGCACTGCAGCCATCCCCCCCTCCCACCCCGCAGTGCGATCGGACACTTGGCAAAACATGGTCTGCATTCTGTTCCACTCCGAACGCAAAAAAATGCTGCATGCTCTCTTTTTTTGCATTCGCAGTGGACCGGAACGCAGGCAAAGTTTTCCCACGTGTCCAATCGCACTGCGGGCGGGGGGAGTGGCTGCTGTGCCATTGACTTCAATGCGACGCCCCCTCCGGGCCCCAGAACGAAGAGGGGAAGTGAGTGTGCAATTACAGTGCGTTTCAGCAGCTACTGCTCTGGAACGCGCCGCAATTGGTATAAACAAGCCCTGATGCTTTTTATATATTGCACGGATGTTTTCATAAATTTTACTGATTAGAGCAACACAGTGAAGGATTTTTTTGTTAATTAATTCATTTTTAGTACTGTCTTGCATATTATCACTATTGGGATCGTTTTGGTGCTAGTAGAAATGTTATACTAACCCCCCTCTCCTCCTTAAAATTTATATTTTAAAACATTTTATGTAATAAATACCTGTTAATTAAGATCCAGTCCCAGACGAAAGAGCTCCACGATGGCTGATGGATGATGTCTTCTCCCTCTCTGCTCTCCTTGATGTCACTTCCTCCTACCCAGTCACAGCCACGGAGGAGAAATAGAGGGAGATGAGGGACTGGAGACAGAACCTTATTTATGTTTCCGGGGACATAATTTGTCCGGGGACAATTTCCTCAATCTGGGGACTGTCCCCAGAAATCATGGACAAATGATCCCCCTAAATTTGAGGCTATTGTTTCTCAGATAATGCTCCCTACTGGTAGTTTTTATTGAAAGATAAAATCCATCATATTGCGCACGTTTGGAGTCTTGTAAACAAAGTGACTTGACCTATGTGGCATTCAAACATACAAACTGTGCTTATATTAGAGATACCTTGACTGCTGGGAGAGTGTTTGTTTGTTTTTATTAGAACAAGCATTTCCTCTTTTTTGGATGCTGTTGGTCTTTAAAACCTTTTTTTATTTTTTTTATTTTCTGTCACTTTTGTAAACTGCATTTTTTCTGTTCTGCAGTCCACTGATTAGGCTAAGTGTCTTTTAATCACAGTTGTCTATTAATAATTAGATGTGATAAAACCAAATGCATTACTCACACTGAACTTACTCACAGAGGCTTGTGAATAAAGTGGATTGAATTCAGTTCAGTGAAGAAAACATAAAAAAACAGCACACAGATCTACATGCAGTATAAACGTAATTGTTTAATAAAGGTTAAAAGTAATGCACTTACAGGATTTAAAAACATCTCGTCTGTCACACATCAGATGGAAGTCTGATTTCAGCTGCTGGTCCAAGATTGTTATCAGGATAGATGGCACATGGAGAAAGCAGCGTCCAGTCCAGAAATATTCCAGAACACCTGTGCTGAAAGACACCGATCTGATCCAGTGGCTGAGCAGTGATGTAGCTGGTTCTCCTCAAGGCAAGATCACAGCTGCTGAGTACTTCCGGGAAGTCAGATGTTGCAAGGCAACGCGTTTCAGGGGTTTACCTTGTTTGTCAAACCTCGAGTTTCCAACCTGTAGCGATCGGACACTTGGCAAAACATGGTCTGCATTCTGTTCCACTCCGAACGCAAAAAAATGCTGCATGCTCTCTTTTTTTGCATTCGCAGTGGACCGGAACGCAGGCAAAGTTTTCCCACGTGTCCAATCGCACTGCGGGCGGGGGGAGTGGCTGCTGTGCCATTGACTTCAATGCGACGCCCCCTCCGGGCCCCAGAACGAAGAGGGGAAGTGAGTGTGCAATTACAGTGCGTTTCAGCAGCTACTGCTCTGGAACGCGCCGCAATTGGTATAAACAAGCCCTGATGCTTTTTATATATTGCACGGATGTTTTCATAAATTTTACTGATTAGAGCAACACAGTGAAGGATTTTTTTGTTAATTAATTCATTTTTAGTACTGTCTTGCATATTATCACTATTGGGATCGTTTTGGTGCTAGTAGAAATGTTATACTAACCCCCCTCTCCTCCTTAAAATTTATATTTTAAAACATTTTATGTAATAAATACCTGTTAATTAAGATCCAGTCCCAGACGAAAGAGCTCCACGATGGCTGATGGATGATGTCTTCTCCCTCTCTGCTCTCCTTGATGTCACTTCCTCCTACCCAGTCACAGCCACGGAGGAGAAATAGAGGGAGATGAGGGACTGGAGACAGAACCGTCTGGCGCCCGCCACAAGCTGCCCACCACGGGTGAATCCCGGACGGGTGACAATCCTATCCAGGGATCAGGTGAGAATAAAAAAAAAATATATTTTTATTTTATGTTTCCGGGGACATAATTTGTCCGGGGACAATTTCCTCAATCTGGGGACTGTCCCCAGAAATCATGGACAAATGATCCCCCTAAATTTGAGGCTATTGTTTCTCAGATAATGCTCCCTACTGGTAGTTTTTATTGAAAGATAAAATCCATCATATTGCGCACGTTTGGAGTCTTGTAAACAAAGTGACTTGACCTATGTGGCATTCAAACATACAAACTGTGCTTATATTAGAGATACCTTGACTGCTGGGAGAGTGTTTGTTTGTTTTTATTAGAACAAGCATTTCCTCTTTTTTGGATGCTGTTGGTCTTTAAAACCTTTTTTTATTTTTTTTATTTTCTGTCACTTTTGTAAACTGCATTTTTTCTGTTCTGCAGTCCACTGATTAGGCTAAGTGTCTTTTAATCACAGTTGTCTATTAATAATTAGATGTGATAAAACCAAATGCATTACTCACACTGAACTTACTCACAGAGGCTTGTGAATAAAGTGGATTGAATTCAGTTCAGTGAAGAAAACATAAAAAAACAGCACACAGATCTACATGCAGTATAAACGTAATTGTTTAATAAAGGTTAAAAGTAATGCACTTACAGGATTTAAAAACATCTCGTCTGTCACACATCAGATGGAAGTCTGATTTCAGCTGCTGGTCCAAGATTGTTATCAGGATAGATGGCACATGGAGAAAGCAGCGTCCAGTCCAGAAATATTCCAGAACACCTGTGCTGAAAGACACCGATCTGATCCAGTGGCTGAGCAGTGATGTAGCTGGTTCTCCTCAAGGCAAGATCACAGCTGCTGAGTACTTCCGGGAAGTCAGATGTTGCAAGGCAACGCGTTTCAGGGGTTTACCTTGTTTGTCAAACCTCGAGTTTCCAACCTGTGACATCTTAGCCCTCAGTAGCCCTAGATGTCACTGCTATCCCAAACAGTCCAGAGAGCAGTGGTGAGGGAAATGCAGGAAGCCCCTTTCACATGGGCTTTCCAATCAGATCCACCAGCCGTTTTCAGGCGGACTTAATCGGAAGCCCAATGTTAGTGTATGGGCATCAATTTACATCTGGCTCCAGCCAGGTCTGGAAAAACAAATGGATCAGAGATCCGTTTTGCCGGGCATGATCATGCTGGATCGAGGGTAACTGGATGTAAACCGATGCCCATCCATTTAGATCTGGCTGCCCATACACTAACATTGGTCTGGTAATGTCAGTTTTTAACTGTATCACAAGATAGAGTTGAAAACTGCATGGACATGGATGTTACAACTGTGACATCTGTTCAGATCAGGAGGGGATCCATGCACGGATCCCCTCCTAATCAGACCATGTGAAAGAGGGCCTAAAAGCAAAATTTCCAGTGCTGAGGGCTGCTCTCCAAGATTGGCTGGGAGGGAATATTGTCAAAAAACAATGAAACAGAAATAATAATATCTTAAATTGTCTGTTTGACAACACGCTGCAAAATACTCTTCATAAGTGATAGCAAAGACAGACGAAAGACCAGAGTTGTCAAACAAATCTTCTTTTTTATGAGGAAGTAAGCAATAGCCTAGACAAAAGAATGGCTGTAAATATAGTATACTTGGACTTTGCAAAAGTGTTTGAAACAGTTCCCCATAAATGGCAAATGTGTAAAGTTAAAGTAACAGGAAACTCAAGAGATAAATCTTAAAATTGCAGTCAAGTACCTTAACCATTAACAAAAATGTATCTTATTTGTCTATCACTTGGCTGTAGATCCTCATCATTTCTGAATTTGTGGTGACACTGTCCTTCCTTCTGGAAGGTGATTACTTTAGTTCCCCATGGTCCCTGTGTGCGTTGTAAAGTATCACTCCTGTGATGTACTACACCCTCCTGTTTAGTTTACTAATTTGTATTGAAGTCATAATCCATCAAGGAAGTGATGCTTGGAGTGGTGGCTACTTTACAACACGCACAAAGACCTTGGGGAACAAAAGTAACCATCCTCCAGAAGGAAGGACAGTGTCAGCACCAAATTAGAGATGATTTGAGTGATACACAAATAACATACATTTTTCTTAATAGAGTACTTAAATGCATTTTTGAGATTTATCTTCTGAGGATAGTGTCACTTTAAGGGCTTTAAGTTTAGAGAATTCAGTTTGTAAATGGGTAGAAAACCCAAAGGCCCTATTCAGGGAGCTCTATGTCTTACTGGAAAGATTTCCCTTCACTTCCTGTCCTGAAGGTGCAACATGAATGAGAGGAAATCTCTCCAAAGTGAGGAGAATTCCCATCTTAGACAGTTGCAACCCTTACAGGTGTCCCTGTTGAGTGATGCACCCTCAGATCCAGTTGTGGTGACAGCAGGGAAACAGATAGCAATACAATCTTTACAGAGAGTCTGTCTATCCAAAATAAACCCCAAAAGGTTTGCCTTTACATACTTTTTAAGTGCTAACAATCCTAAATTATGACTACTCTACAATAGGAGGTCCAATAAATTGTTGCAAAACAGATGGCAATAATTGTGATCCTGTTACAATTTGTTAATTGAATTTTACAATAAATCAGACCATACATGATCATCCTAACAACTCCATAGGTTGACCAGCAGAATAAAATAGTAAAATTTATGTGCTTGAAATGACACTGCTTTCTAGTTCAGTCTCGCTCTGTGCTTTTTCCTCATCTGAAGAAAGTTCAGATGATTGAGAATTTCCGGCCAAACAGCAGGGAATGGTTGCAAAGAAAAGGTTCTCATAAGTGATTGGAAAATTAAATCAGTAAAGCTGGGACTTGACCTGAATCAAGCAGATATGTTGGAGGCAGAAGTTTTTGCAGTTTGGCCTAAAGAATCCACATCATTATCATCTCTGCCTAAATAGGATTGGGATATCTGGCTTTCTCGCAGTCCTCTGCATAAGCTTTTATTTAGCTGTCTGGAGATCCAGACAGCTACTGTTACAGAGAGTACAGCAATCTGGACCTCCAGCATGCTGTTGATCAACAAGAGTTTCACAGAGGGCTGCATCAGTATTACAAAGGATTTCTTTGTATCCATCTGTCCTCTTAACAGAAAGAAAAGTGTTTTTCCCATAGGGGATATCTTGCCTACTGGCTAAAGCAGGAACACATGCCTGAAATCCAAAGGGACAGCACTGAGGCTGTTTTGGAGACCGTGGAGCAGTAAAGATTGGACTAGAGTTCAGGTGCTGGATATGTGTAAATAAAGCAGGGATATAAATGCCAGTTTCAGGACCACTGGTTGCAGATTCAAGATCAATACAGAGAAGCTTAAACTTGAGTATATCTTCAGCATTACTGTAGACACGCCCAGATACTCTGTATGACCAACAGGAAGTAGAAAGCTCTCAATGAGCTGTAAGAACTGAAGGTGTCTGCAGTTCACCAAAGCCACTGGTGGTGTGGATTGATTTAACTCCATTACAATTTCCTGCCTATGAACCTCAGACCAGGTTCACACTTGGTGATCTGTGAATGCACATTTGGGCCATTCATTAATTTTTTTTAACTAGTTTAAATAGTTTATTGAGATTTTTATCAAATCAATAAAGACAAACACAATAATACATAAAGGTCAACCATTCATTCATTTCAGAGGGCTGCTGCATATGTGGCAAAGAAGCTCATGCAGCATTTTCAGCGGTAAGCTTTCCACAGTTTTTGACTATGCATTTTTGCGCATACATGCATGGGCAAAAACCTGAATTTTTTTTTTTTTACCAGCAGCGTTTGGGGTGCCATTAATAAGTAATGGCATCGCAAGCGTGATACATGTTTTTATGCATGCATGAAACGCTTTTTTCACGCGTTCATGGAATGCCAAGGAGTAAACCGGGCCTCTGAGTTGCCGTGCATGTAAAAATCAGAGTACATTCAGCATTAGGTGGTGTACCAGTTGTGAAGCTGAATTGTTGTTGCTCTTAGGTTGAAGACCTGGATAGGTGGCAATAGGGGAAGCAAAGAAACCATCACAAGCAAGCAACAGTAGACACAGATGTTAGCGAAGGCTTAGTTTAGTCAGAAATAAGTAAAGGAAAGATGAAACAACAGAAGAGATATGAACAAAATACAGACAGAGGAGAAACCACAAGATTAAATCTGGCACTTCTGAGTTGAGACTTCTGAGCTTCTGCCATATTCGTGACCTAAAAATTTTAAAAAGCTGTCATTCCTTGCTGTTTAATGGCCAGCTAAAGATTTCTGAGTCATCCTGTCTTGCACTCCATGTCCTGTCTGTTTTTTGTCAATGTAGCTAAGAGGCTGCATAATCCCTTTCCTCCACATTTTTAAACATATGCTTGCTCTAGACTGGTCACAACTTGTCCAAAGTAAAGTGACTAAAAGATTCAGATTTAGATTATGGCTTTTGGATTCCTTCATTAGCCAAACACAAAACACAGATCGTTGTCTACACTTGCATCCTTTAACCCCCTGTGATAATGTTTGACTGGAACTACCTTGAAACAATATTTGCGTTTCTAAAACTCTTCTGTAAATAAAGATTCATCAACTTAATCAAATAGGTTCTTAAAAGCACAAATGGGTTTGTATGTTGTACTTAGTAATTCATTAAACCTTCATGTTGGCTCAAAAATGCCTCACGTATTAATGTGTTTGTGACATTTACAAAGGATCAGTTACAGGTGAAACTCGAATAATTAGAATATCGTGCAAAAGTAATTGCAGTAAGTGCTGCAAAATGGGCCCAAACCAAGTACTGAGTACATATGCATGCTTGTACTTTTCAGAGGTCCGATATTGTTCTATGTACAATCCTTGTTTTATTGATTGCATGTAATGATCTACTTTTTTGAGGTTGTGGATTTGGGGTTCTTGGGGTTTTCATGAGCTGTAAGCCATAATCATAACAATTATGACAAATCACGGCTTGAATTATCTTGCTTTGCATGTAATGAGTCTATCTCATATTAGTTTCACCTTTTAAGTTGCATTAGTGAAATAAATGAACTTTGCACGATATTCTAATTATTCGAGTTTCACCTGTACTTCTTGCCATGTGCTTGGAAAGCATTGACTTATATATACTGTGTATGTACAGTATATATCCACCTTTTGACCATATTCACACTTGATCTCTGTGCTCCACCAACTCAGTGTAGCGGCAAATTAACACAACCTGTTTGTCAAAAATGCCAACCTTGCCATGTATATCTGTTCTCGGAAAGCATCAGGGCATAAGAAAAAAAGCCATCTGCCATAGGCATTATTAAAACTGTACTTTAGTTCCACCACCTCCAGTGCTACACATTATTATTATTATTATACAGGATATATATAGTGCCAACAGTTTGCGCAGCGCTTTACATTATAAGGAAGACATTACAACCACAATACAAGTCAAGACAAGATGGTAAGGAGGGCCCTGCCCGTGAGGGCTTACAATCTAAAAGGGAGGGATTCCTTTGTATCTCTGCCCAAAACTGTTCGGGTTGTGTTTGGTCCTGATTTTGATAGCTACGCTGGTCCAACCCCAATGTACATCTTGTGGGGATTAGCGCCAAATAGTAGCGCATAAAGGACGCATCCACTTGCTGTAATCTTCATTCAAGGGCTTCCTTGCCCACTTTTATTTAAATGAAAGTTCACAAAACAGAACAATTACCCTCGCAGGGGTTCTTTAGCATCTCATGGCAGCACCTGCCCATCCAGCCTCCTGGCTTTACATTTGCAGCACCGCTGCTCCGGCCTCAGCCCACTGTCTGTTCCTCCAGACAGCCTCAGTCGTGTGCTAACCTGCACACTGGGGGTTCTTCCCAATCCACAGCACCCTGCTGCACTGGACTCCACTCTGACTCCTGGGTGGAGCTTTCCTGTCTCCCAGGTGGAGTCTTGAACCCTTCCCAACAACTTTAATTTAAAGACTGTGCACACCTGTGCCATCAGCATGCGCTGGCCACTCAGATTCTGGACACAGGAATGGAGATAACACAGTGGCATTGCAACGCACTGGCACAATCTATACCACGTGACTATACACACAGTTCTGAATCGACCGAGCTGTCACTTGAAAGGTGGCAATACCACTCCCAGCCTCACCCTGCCACAGAGATTTCCCAGCTTGTGGGGCAACAATCTTTAGCCAGCAGACTGAAAGTGCCCATACACTGTACGATTATCGCATGATAATTGCGGGAAATCCTGCGATCGTACGATAATTGCAAAGTGTATGGAAGGCGTGCGACCGTTTCTACTGTACGGTCGCACGTCTTCCGTCGAACAAGCAGGCTGGAAAACCCACTGGGTTAGTGGACTGCTTGTTTGACAACTGCCGAACGGGCCGGTGTGCGCACACGGACACTGCCCGTTTGCAGTCAACGGAAGCCCGCCCCTCAGGGGGGCGGGCTTGCAATGATCGCAAGTATGATCTGCCTGTCCAAGATGGGCAGATCATACGTTTTTTTAAATTACTTTACAACCCTCGCAAGGACTAAA
Source organism: Nanorana parkeri (assembly GCF_000935625.1). Classification (NCBI taxonomy): domain Eukaryota; kingdom Metazoa; phylum Chordata; class Amphibia; order Anura; family Dicroglossidae; genus Nanorana; species Nanorana parkeri. The sequence goes on from NW_017306663.1 coordinate 453,012, forward strand.
GTTTTGCGAGGGTTGTAAAGTGTATGGCCACCTTGAGAGTGATCATCACTAGGGTTGGTTAACTCTTTACACACAAGGCAGTAGCTGTCACCACATGTTTCAACGGAAACACACACTGTTCTCAGCAAATGTTGTGACAATTGAAAAAGTTAAACAAAGCCTATGATACCACTCTCCTTTCAGGCAGGAATATGAAAGGGTTACTATTCTTCGCGGAGACAAGGATACTTTAGGTTCTTATTTAGAGTGTAGAGATTAGATTAATTATTTTTAAGAGTTTTTTTTTTTTTTTTTTTTTTTTTTAAATAAAAGAAACAGAGCAGAAAAAAAGATGTTACAAGAAAGAGAGAAAAATATGACCACAGTAAAATAAAAGGGAATAAAATGGGAGTACTTAACAAAGTCCTAGCAGAGTACAATTTAATGCCCAGAAGATGAAACTGGATTAGGCTCTCTCAGCATAAGGCAAAGAGTTGGTCTTTGAGATTGAGTTTCTTTTTAAAGTTACGTGAGAGCCTTTCTTTTGATACTACACAAGAGCTTTGGTGTTACAAGAGCTTCCTCTTGATGTTAAATGAGAGCTGCTGACTGACCTGCACAGACACTTTTTGTCAGTCCTCTAGGGGGTGTCACTGAGCAGGCCCATAACCCAATTAGGCAGGATTAGGGATTGTGAGCAGGAAGGTTAAACATTTTATGATCCTCTCCTCTGCCCAAACTGTCAATTTTCATATTATTAACCTTTTTCTATATTTTCATTTGTTTACCTCTCGAATAAACTGATGATTATTGTGCAGTATGACTTTTTCTTTGTGTGGACTCTAAATTTCATAGGTTTGTGAATTATGGGTGGCTCAGAAGGGCAATGATGTGTTTCTAGCTTTCTGGATTTCATAGACATTTCAAATTTGGTATCTGCAGATTTGTTTGAAGAGACGCAGGTATATATACGGTGAATTTTAATATATCATCCCTAGATTCAGAGTTATGAAAAGTGGGTCAGTTTGAAACTTTCAGCTTATGGCTCAGTGAGATACCAGGTATTCCTTCATTAAACTGGCCATACACCTGCAGATTTTCTTTGGTCAGTGCAACAGATTCCTCAATCTACGCTAAACTGTGTGGATGAAGGAATCTCCCAATGGGCCAAGCTTCAGTATCTTTCTTGTCGGCCCCGCTGGCTGTCAAAATACCTGAACAATCTGATTGGATGCAGGCATTCTTCAGGTATTTTGACAACCAGTAGGGCTGACCAGCAAGATACTGAATTTTGGCTCATTGGGAGGTTCCTCCAGCCACACAGTTTAGTGTAGATGGAGGAATCTGTTGCACTTTTTCCATCTGACCATAGAAAATCTGCAGATAATCTATAGGTGTATGGCCAGCTTTATTCAACCAGGCTATCTTTAGAGAATTATCTGGCCTACCAACCAGGGACAATTACTGTGCTGATTGGCTGTTTACGTATCAGTACGTCTTTATGACATGTACTAAATAAACAACTAGGCCTGTTCCATTCAGCCAGGCACAAAAGGAAGGCCTGAATACACAACTCAGGTAATTAGTGTAGTATTGCATGGGCTGTAAATGATCAAAGGGAACTGATTAGCATATATCTGGAATTTGAGGATGCCTCAACAAAATTATAGTCAGCCAGAGGTAATATTTTTCCAAAGTGAGGGAAGATAGAATTTCATAATTAATATTGAGATGCTCAAACCTCATTACCATCACACTGATATCCATTTTGAAGCATTATTGAGGACTTTGGAATTAGACTTGTGCGCCGTCAAAAAATGTGTTCTGTTTCGTTTCGGAATATCCGTTATTTCGTATTTTGTAATTCGTAACTGAACTCAATTCGGATTCGTACGAAATACAAATTTTCGTTAGTGGCGGTTATATTTTCATAACTTTAGGAACATTCGTTATGATGAAGTTAAAATGCAAAATACCTTTGTTAATATTGGAGTGTTAGTTGTTTTTTTTTATCCGAATAATAATATTAATTTAATAACAAATTCCGTTAACGTATTCCGAATTCCGTATTTCGGACTTTAAAAAAAACTACCATCAACTCCAATATAAATGTACTTTGCTTTTTACTTCAATATAACGAATGTTCGTAAACAGCGGATCCCTATCTCGGATTAAAAAAAAATCTTGTCATGCTGTTCAACCTCATTTACAGGGGTAATATTAGTTCCTGTTTCAAAGAAATTCGGATCCGAAATTCGTTAACGGAATTTCGTATTTCGGATATAATTCGGGAACTGCCATTCGGATTTCGGATGCTCCGAAATTCGGAATTTCAGGAAAATTCGTACGAATTTCGATTCTTAACGAAACGAATCGCACATGTCTATTTGGAATACAGTGTTTGAATTACATTGTATAGAGCAGTATACATTAGTGCTGTTTTGCCATGCATTGATGTCATGTTCTATTGCATTTCAAGTACTTTAACCACTTGAAGACCAGGGTGTTACACCCCCTTTCTGACCAGGCCATTTTTCAGTATTCAGCGCTGCAGTACTTTGACATTTATTCAGTCATGCAACGCCATTTTTTGGGGATAGATAGAGCTTACTTTTGGTGGTATTTAATCACCACTGGGTTTTTTTAAATTTTTTTTTTTACTATATAACAAAAAAGTACCCTACATTTTGAAAAAAAAACCTGTTTCCCTATGAAATGTTATGAAACATTTATTATCACCCCAATTTTTTGGTAAAAAATAAAAGACGGGGTCACATTGGGTAAATAGACAGCCAACATGTCAAGCCGTAAAATTGTGCGCGCCCGCGAAATGGCAGTAAACGACCGCACCCAAAATTGGCCATAGGTGACGCTTTGAACGCTTTTACCGCTCATCAGTTTAGTGTTATCAGTAATGTATGGCCCTAAAATTATTGCTCTCATTCCGACGTTCGCGGTGATATGTAACATGTGCGGCGTAATTGGCACTTTTGGCGTAATCGTCGTTTTTGCACCTAGGCGCACGAATGTTTGCGTGTATGTGGGGGGAGGGGGGTGGGGTGCTTTAAAAAAATGTTTTATTTTATATTTTTTACATTTGTCACTATTTTATGCTTTAATTTTAATTTAAACTTTTTTTACACTAAGATACCCCCTATGTGATAGCCAATTCAAATAACAGGTCCTCTTTATGGAGACATTAGGGGTCTCTAAGACCCCTAATGTCACCTAGGGACCCCAGAGAAGCTGATGAAGTAGAGATCTGCTTCAGCAGCTTCTCACCGGCATCTGTTGCCAGGGAGTGACACTGAATGCGGAAGTGACGTAAGTTACATCACTTCCTGCATTCGGGGACAAAAGAGGAGATAAAAGGGAGTTCATGTACTGAACTCCCTTTGATCTCCAGTAACAGAGTCGCCATGCAGGTCCCAGCCACACCGGGCACAGCGGATCTCGGGACCGGCAGAGGTGACGACGATGGCGGTACGGGGGGGGCACACCCACAGCTACTACAGGTGATCGGGCATCTCTAGAGAAGCCTGATCGCTTGAATGTAAACAGCCATCGCTGACTGTTTACATTTCTAACAGTTTCCCCACTCGTGTGCGCACTGAGTGCCGCACACGAGCGGGAGGAGGGGCAGGACCTCTTAAGACGCCCTCCCGCTCCTATAAGGCTCCCATCCAGCCACTCAGGAATGGCCATGGACGGGAGGTGGTTAATTACTTTTAACAAGTCAGTTGTAAATGCATCTCAAATGCATGGCCTAAGAAAGTATGTGTTTGTGTTTTATTTATATTAAAGTTGAACTCCAGCCTTACCTTCAGTCTTTCACAGATACACAGCTTCCTCTCTTGTACTGAGATTGCTTACTCTTATTTTACTGCACACTGTGAGCTTCTCACCTTGTGCACTAGAAGCTGCACCATGTCAGATAGAGCCGACTTATTTCTTGGCTCTAGCCCTTACCTTCTCAACCTTACTGTCCCTGGCCTGCCCCTTTCATTCATTGGATTTCAGTTCTTTCAATCATTGAGGCTCCGCATCACATGTGGGTGGTACCTAGTGTGGTATGCATGCAAATGCAGTCTGCCTAGGAATGCCCACTACCCCACACTGGCATCCACCAATCAAGTTATTTTTATATTTGTATATCTCCTCCCAAGAGCTAGCCCACTGCTTGCATCAGGGCTGAGGACTCATGAGAGGACTACTGAGAGAGGGTGCTGTGCTGTTTTAAGAAAGCTATGTTTACCACCCTGTTGTACCCTCCTTCTAGCTATGCTATACCTGCATAGAAGCACAAAGACCCCATGACAATGTCACTGTGTCTAAAATAATGTACATTAGCATGTTGATGAAAGGGGAAGGAGGAACTAGTGAAAGCAGATTTAATAGTGTGCATTAATGGATATGGGTCAACTTGGTTTTATTGTTGCTATTGCAATATATTATATTGCATTGCTTTTTTTTCCTCTAAAATGCAGCGTCCTATGTTGCTGTGTTTTAACCAGTTTTTCTTCTATACTAGTCAGTGGGAGTGCATAGTTGAATAAATGTGTCTTAAAAGCAATACATTTTATTGAAAGCACCTAAAAGCATGCTTTCTTGTGGTTTAATGTGACTTGCTTTTGCGTCTAAAGCCCTTTTAAGGACCTATTTTCTGTTTGCTGCCATATCTGTTTAGGAACAGCACTTAATATTCACTGCATTCATTTATGGGTGGTCGCTCACAGCAAACCATTACAAGTACTTTACAATTACTACTTTCATGGTACATATTTACCCATACATAGTCTGAGTTATCACACTCTCCAAGTATCTTCACTGAGAGCTAGTCTATTTCAGGCAGCATAGATGTTTGATTATCAGTGTTTATCTTTTTACTTTTTTATATAAAATGTGTATGTGTTTGTGTTTTTCCATATTATGTTACTGCCTTAAATATAGACATTTGTAAATAAGTCACTAATGGCAGCTTTCAGCATCTCATTTAAATTGCTCTCATTAAGTGAATGTATACATTAGTTCATTTTTTGAAGTTGCTGTTTACACTTCCATAAAGTGATCTGCACATTTTTACAAAATACAATTCTAAATGTTCTTACTGTATCAAATATAGCAAATTGCAGCGTAGCAACCAGAGGAAGCTCTGTGCTGGACTTGGCTTCAATCTCCAGTCTCTGTTTAAAGAGGGCTTGGTTTTAAAAAATGAAGATTTGCTATCTTATAGGTCAGTGTTTCTTAGGCTGTAGGTGGGGACCATAACAGGGCCACGGTGTTTGGTATGGGTCGCCACTTCACTCTGTGTCCAAAGGCAAAATCAGGGGATCATTCCATACATTCCTGTCATACAGTGTACCCAGTGGCGTCACAAGGGGGGTGCGGCCCGCACCCGGGTGACACCATTGGAGGGGTGACACCAAAAAGACTCAGTCATTTTGGTGTCACCCCCCTCTGAAAAGTCGGGTGCTCGGTCATGGACCGAACGCCCGACAGTGTCAGGAGAGAGGAGGGGACCTGGCGGCATATATAATCCCGCCGGGTGACTGTCCGCTCCTCCCTCTGCCGGCGTCCATCACCATGATGGCCGCCGGCAGGTATCAGAATACTGCCGCGCGTGCGCGATGATGTCATCGCGCACGTGTGCAGTGACGTCTCGGCGGGGTGACAGTCGGTTACCGCTCCGGGTGTCACCCAGCCTCGGGACGCCACTGAGTGTACCCCTTTCCCCATACATTGCTGTAACACACTATCCCCCCCCATATATTCCTGTGACACAGGGTCCCTCATGTTCTTCTCTGCAGGGTTTAGTCAGGTCACTCTCGGTCATTGGGCAGAGTCATGGCTCACTGTCGGCTCCTCCAGGCGCCGTCCTCACGGCCAGGGGAGGGACAAAAGGGTGATGGGAAGCTCCAGCCAATAGACGGGAGAGGCTTACACAAGGTAGGCAGGTGATACACACCCAATAGAAGATAGGAAGGGAGGAGCTCAGTGGGCGTGCAGGACAGAGATGAGATTTATGAACTGTGTCTTTAGTATCACACATCATTTGACTTGGCATTTTTTATTGGTTAACCCCCAAGTTAGATTACCTGTTTCTGAATTGTAAACAACTCTTCCCCACATTATACAATTATGGCTAAAGACATGAGCCACTGTTCTGCTGCAAAGTAAGCAGGCACATACATATTGGTAAAAAGTTGAAATTTCATAAGCTCCTTATTTATCTAAAAATCTATTTTTCTTCAAAACCACACTAAAGATCTATTCATTTTACTTTCAAAAGTTGTAAAGAAACATTCATAATCCTGTCTTATCTTCTCTCCACAGAATGTATGCACAACTGATAGTTGTGTTAGTGTTGCTGTTCTCTCGTACAGCAGTCATTCCGAATGTGCAGATTACATCAGATTACATGCTGAGAATATCAGCACTCGGATTTTGGAAAGGGCAGAGGAGGTGAAGAAAATTGAGCTTGACATTGAGACAATGTTTTATAACACTGAAAATTTGCCTCCACAACCAGTGGCAATAATCACCATGCTGCCACCTCCAGAACCAGCCCTGACATGCAGCCTGCTGGAAACACCAGAACTAGCGCTGACATGCAGCCTGCTGGAAACACTGGAACCAGCCTTAACACAGACCATGCTGGCACCACCACAACCAGCCCTGACATGGACCCTCCTGGCACCACCAAAACCAGCCAAAAAAACCCATCAAGCTGGCTAACATCTTTCCTGTCACAATTCATTTTCACTATGAAAAGGGGTTCGTCCAAGCATGGTAAGTAGTTATTTTAGGCCTACAAAAAATTTTTTTGTCGATATGTATAGATAAGACCATACAGTTCCAGTACTGAACAATTGTTCTCATGTCCTATTTTATCCTGCAGGGAAGAAAAAAAACATCTTCCAACACAGCAGAAAAATCAAGGTTTTGAACCGTTACCATCAGCTCCGCTTTCTGTACTGCCAGCTCTACAACAGAAGAGTACAACTACCTCCATGCTCCTGGCGGATCGTGCGATCATTTCTGTGATACAAAAGAGCAATAGCCTTATGATGGAACTGGACACGTCCATTGTCGATATTAGGCCAGCAAGCACAAGCATTGACAAAATGAAGGAGGAAGATTGCGTCGTCATATTAGTACCGCAATTTGACACAGGCCCTAATTCTATATATACCGTATATTAATAAAAATATACAACATCCAAAAACCTAATTGGCAATACCCAATCATATAGTTTAATAAAGAAAAAGTACAGAAAATACTTTACAGAAAAGAGACAAACTTAAATAACTTAGCAAATCCTGGGGTTCTTTGGGTTCCAGCAGTTCAATCAATGATGCATGAAATGGATCGGCAATTGGCTTTCTAAAAACAAGTCTTGTGACAGTTGTTCTTTTCTTGATGGCAAAGGTGATCTCCAGGTACTTTGTGCAGCACCTTTTTGTGGGCCTTCTAGTGGGCGTCACTGAGCCAGCTCCCACCCAATCGGAACGGCCGAGAGATGTGAGACAGGAGGACTGAAGCACTTTATTATATTTCACCCTCCCATTATGTCAGTTTCCTAAATGCAGCCATATTTTATTTTACCATTTGCTACAGTCAGATAACATACACTATAGATTATTGCACATTTCAAAACTAATTTTTTTACTTATCAGACATGACATACTTCTTGTATATGGCTTCATCGGAAGGGGTAATGTGTGCCTTTTGGCCCTCTGTACCGCATAAGACAGAGGTGCATGGTATGTATGTGACAAGTATTTCATGATACATTTAAATATATATTTGCTATTAATGTAGCACCTCCAGGTCAAAAGTTATGAATAATGTGTGGGTTTATGAACTAGTTTTGTTAGCAGGGTTATCCACAGATATTTGGCTACAAACTGTCTATGTGGATTGCACATAATAGTGGATCTGTCATTGAATAAGCTATTCGTTTTTTGGTCTTCTAGGCCTCACTAAAAGCTTGTATGACGCACCATTAAGAGGTTTACGACACAGGCCTGAATAACCATGTTGTGATGGGTTTTGGGTTAGTGATAGCTCTCTGGTTATTTGTGTTCTGCTATTGAATGCTATGGTTAACTTTGTTAATGGCAATTATGATTGAATTGCAGAAATTTGAAAGACTCATTCTGCGAAAAAAGTATATAATAAGTTTAATCAATAGACTGGTCTAATCATGTTGAAAGCTGGCGGATTTTAATAGAATGAGGGTGTGAAGGGATTTCCTGACTAGTTGTGGTGTGCCCAGACCCCATTACTTTCACACCAGGTATTTCCATCTTCCTTCTTCTTTCCTGGTGGCTGAACAGAGTGACCTGAGGAAATAAAGGAAATATGAACAGCAAAATTGCTGCTTGGGGGATTAATTGTTTTGGTTTGTTTGTTATAAGGACTTAGAAGAATGATATAACACTATTCTTATGGTTGTTTTTATGTTATGTATTTTCAGCTAAAGAGTGGGGATGCGCTGATACCATTTTTTCAAGACCAAGTACTGATACTTTTCCTCAAGTCCTCGCCGATACCAATTACAAATACTTTTTTTAGTGTAATGTGACTACAACAATACAGACTAATGATTTTGGGACAGTGGTGGAGGGCCGGGGCCAGGTCGCAGCTGCAAACGCTGCAACCCTTTGACTCTGACTCCAAGCTGTAGAGGGATTACAAACCCCAGCAATACATTATAAAGCAATGGAAATACCACCAGCTATAGAGGACTGGAAATCCCAGCAATACAGTATACAGGAATGCAGAATGGAATTGGCTCTAGAGGACTACACATTCAAGCAATACATTATACAGCAATGCAGAATGATATAAAGTTATGTACTTGTCAGGGATACCGGCACAGGTGACCCCACACCTGCGCAGGTACCCACACAGGCAGACAAAACACTTATGACCACACCGGACAGGGCAGAATGTTTTATATACAGTTTAATCAACAGCAAACTAAACAACACCCAAAAGCAAACATAAATAAGTAACATCAACCAGACTACTAGCAGTTAATGGCAACAGGAAGAAAGGCAGGTAATGGCAACAAGAGGACAAGCAGGTAATGGCAACAAGAGGAAAGGCAGGTAATGGCAACAAGAGGTATCTAGGCCTGCAAATGGGTAACCGGGCTCGGGATACAGGTCTGGTAACAGGACTCTGGACGGAAGGCAGGGTTCACCAGAACTGGGGACTCAGGGTTCAAGTTTCAGGAAACAGGAAACGATACTGAGCCATCATCCTGACTGCAGGGAGGGTTTAAATATCCTCCCAGGAAGCGCCAGATGATGGCTAAGTACTGGCAGCTGGGAAACACCCGCAGGTGAGCACTGGAGCTGCAGGTCTCAGCTCCTGCGCCACCTAGAGGCGCTCTGGATCCTAAAGGTACTCTATGTTGATACGGGGTGGAGGCCTGATGTATCTAGGTTCTCAGGAGGGCTGTATAGACTGTGAGATAAAAAAGGAACCCTGACCCTGTGAAGCTGAAAGGTATCTCCACGTATCTTGCATCCTCCATCTCCACGTATCTGCACAGTAAACGTCCCGAGAAAAGCCTATCACGGTTCCTGAATTCCTGTTCGCTCTGAAATCCATTACAGTTCAATATTATCAAACATTCCAGGATATTTTGGCTTCCATAACTCCCACTTAGACTTACGTCACTTCCCTTTGGGCTCCTTCCATGCACACATATCGGTAACCCCCTAGGCCAGTGGTTCTCAACCTGTGTAACCTCAGGACCCACATTTTTCCTTGGTCATTAAGTTGCGACCCAAGTCGCACTGCAATGAAATGCACAAAATTGTGGTACAGAGAGTTTTGATGCGTGCAGTCGAACTATGGGTGGGAGGTGCATTTGGGGTGCAATTCAAATGAATGGCAACACACGTCCCGCACCAAAATGAGCAGTAGGTGTGATTGCATAGTACAGTGCATTAATCGCACAGGACTGTGCGATTAATGTAGTGTACTAATGTGAACAGGTCCTCAATAACACTGACAGACACAATCTCACGCATATATATATATATTTTTAAAGATCCACCTCTCTCTATCTTATGAGAACTGGAGTGGATCCTCAGCCTGGGGTCCAGTGTGGGCTGCAGTGCTGTGATGGAGCTCCATCCCTATGTGCATTGCTGGTACAGCTCCCTTGCATGCCCTGTACAGGGAATGCAAGGGAGATGTAACAAATGCGCATATAAATGGAGTTCCTTTGCGTCCATGGCCCCATCCTACCCAACTCCACCTCAAGCTGACACTCGGCACCGGGCAGTATATTTGGAATGGCTACTTGGCCCAAGAACTGACAGTGCTGCGCTAGGGGGAGGCTGAGGAGCCTCTCACCTAAAAAAAGTGGATGGCATGCGGCGATCCATTGAACACAGGGTCGAGACCCACTTTTGGGTCATAACCCACCAGTTGAGAACCAAGGTCCTAGGCAAACCGTTAAGTTTGCAGCAAATGATACATGCAATCTATGTATTCTACATGAACACCGCCATATAGTTACATAGTTACATAGTTACATAGTATTTGAGGTTGAATAAAGACATTAGTCCATCAAGTCCAACCTATTAGGATCTCATTCTTGGAGTACCTGTACCCCTGTATATTACGGTCCCTTAAGAAATCGTCCAAAAGTTTCTTGAACAATTCCACATTATTTGCTGAAATCACCGCCTGTGGCAGAATATAGTGAATTATACAGAATTTAGTAATCCAAGCAATGAAAATTGGAAGGCACATACCAGATAAGTGAAGTTCTAATATGAAGGCAAACATATTTTCAAACACAACATGTAATAGTAATTTTAGCCGTTTGTGATAACAGTTTGAGATATTTAAAATAACACCCATGAAGTGGATGCAAAGAGAAATTGTATGCGTACACAAGAGCATAGTCAATTTACCTTCACATCTTCTTTTGTTCTGTTGTTTTGTTTGTTTATTTACCTAGCGCAAGTATCTCTGTGTCAGGGCTTGACAATTGCCTAGCACATGGTGACATGTGAATGTGTAACTCTCTGGCATCAGGTTCCATGGGTCCTTCTCTACATGAAGAATCCCACAGAGATTCTAATCCTTCCTGACTCTGTCCAAAAAAAATAAATAGTTTAAGATACACTTTAAAGTAATGTATATAATCAAGCTACACAAATGTCACTAGGTAGCCTCAGTAGAAAGCCTCTCAGTGATCCAAGCCTGTTCTTCGTAAATCTTTTCCTTGTTATTAGTCAAGGTAATATTGACAACTACAGCTCTAAGCATACTACCACATGAATTATTCCTTCTGTAGGTTCACATTAAAAACATTGGCTATAAAGGCTGTTTACAATGAAAGCTCACTTCCAGAGGGACTTCAAGCTGCTCTCTCTGTATCCAGCTTTATAAAAGACAAGCATTCTATCGCAATAAAACAGAGTAAGGAGCAAAGTACTGACTGCAAAGTGCAACAGACACAATTAGGCAGAATGCATTGTGTATTGGTCTGATGTCAGTTTTGATTGGTTGCTTTATGTCAGGGCTCAAAATTTCAGGTCCTGAGCTACTAGCCAGGCCTTCGAAGTTACTCGCCACCAGTTGCCCTCCATAACACAAACAAGCACACAGGGCACAACGCGCACACAACACACATACAGCCACAGCACAACGCACAGGACATTACACATACAGCCACAGCACAACGCATAGAGCATTACACATACACATTTCATCTGAAATACATTTTTAGTATTCGCACATGTCTAATATGCGTGTGAGGGGGGGGGGGGGCAGTTTTGACTTTTTTAAAATAATTTTTTATTATTTTTTTTATTATTTTTTAATTTTTATTGTATTATTCATTTATTTACAGTTGGGGGGGGGGGACCCGGACGGACGGACGAGGGAGTGCTGTCATCATGACGCCCCGAGGAGTGCCTGACTCAATGGCTTCATTTCCACTCGCCCCCACGCAATTTTCACTCGCAATTTGCGAGGGGGCGTGTGGAAATTTTGAGCCCTGCTTTATGTCATTTAATTTTTTACTTGCAGAGCTTACAGAATAAATGCAAAGATGAATTAAACCTTTCTGTCCCTATTTAGTAAATGTTGTAATTGTTCTTTGACTGGCATATTCTTTTTCTATTCTATATTTAATTAACCTGGATTTACTGCTAAATTATTAGTTCAATTTTTTATCCATCATGTTCTATTTTTATTTTGAACAGTACACCATTTAAAATGTTCAGTTCTTTTAGATTCTAAAAGGAATGCATAGTCCTTTTGAATAGATTTTGTCTCTTTATGTACTATGGTTAGGTCTGAACAATATACAGTACATTGAAAAATTATTCCTTTTTGTCTTTTAAATATTAAATATCTTATTAATATGTTATAATATTTTTTTCAGCAGACAGAGCTCTAGGCTCCTTTCAATATGCTTTCCTGTTTCTCTTATCTACTGTTGTGAAAATCCAATTGTTTACCAGAGCTCCATAGTCCAAGATATTGACACACACAATTTTAACAGACAAAGTGGGCAGCAAGGCAGTGCGCTTCTGCTGTTTTTGCTTTTTTACACAACTCATAGCAATTTGTGTATATTTTGTCATATAATAATAATAATAATAATAATAATAATGTATTTTGTGCATACATGCTCAAACCAAATTTAGTAGCATCTATACTTGTTTGTTAACTTGTCAATTACTCAACTATACATTTGCATATCTAGATAATTTAGATTTTTTAAAGACTCAATTTGGTAAGGCTTTTATTTGGCAGTTGTATTTAATAATAAGACCATTCTGATTGGTTCCCAACTGTCAACTAGCTGTCACTAGAATTAACAGTGACAGCTAGATGTAGAAAGTATTAAAGTGTTCAAGGGAAGGATGTTTATTATCATATCCACAACATGTTGCATCACTCTAGGGAACGAATATGCATTTATATGGTCAAATGGATATGTAAACTTATAAAGTGAATTAAAAAAATACCCCCAAACCATTATAGATTCCCTATAAAGTAAACCTGTCATAGGCTAGCCAAAATAATGAGAAATTATTATGCAATTATCTACCCGAACACCGCAATGTGTTATATTTTGCCAGTTTATGTATGATCATGGGGTGATGTAATGACAGCTATACCTATTTATTTAAAAGCCAATGTAGGGAACACTTACCATATACAAATGTAACTTCAGCTATTCTTTTTTTTACAAATAAATAGCCATGAAGGTTTCTTCTTATAAAAGGATATAAGCAGCAGCAATTTGGATAATTTTAATAACCCAGGTTAACTTCTAAGGCTGGGTTCACACCTGGGTGTACCCAGGGTCGTCCTTAGGCCTTTAGGCGCCCTTTGCGAGAAAGCTTTACAGAGCCCCCCAGTGACCACACCCCTCAGTGGCCACACCCCCGTAACCACACCCATTTCCCCCAATATCCGCAGCATTTAAAGACTCCTATTTTGTTAAGCCATGAAGAAACATATTAAAAAGTATCATAAAAATAAAACATTTATGCAAAGGTATTAAACTTGTAGGCACAATGTAAGTATTCTTATCAAATAAAACAACAGAAGGTAAACAATAAATGTCAAACTAAAATAGAGTCTATAAAAATAAAGTGTCAGGTTGTCATGCCGATCCCTTTCTTCAAGTAAGTGCATCTAGAAAAGTAAAAATAGAAAACAGAACACAAAACCTAGACTACATGTAAATGAATGAATTACTATTTGCCCGAATATATGAAAAATGTATTCAGGCACATAATAATAATTTGTTTGAGAATGTGCGGTGCCCATGTTGGCCACCGACGTATTCTGTAAATGCGTGCCACCATCTTGGAGACGGGAAGCATGACGTTATATGACGCCATGCATGTGTGGCGTCACACGCCGATAATGGCCCCACCATCTTGGTGTATACCTAGATATACACCAAGATGGCGGCGCCCAACACGTGCGGTGTTATATGACGTCATGCGCCCTGCCTCCAGGACACTCCAATGGCTGAATCCAAAATAGCATAAACAAGTGTTTTGTTTGATGAAACAAATGAAAACGTTTTTAGTTCATTTCATTTTTGTTCATTTCATCTGAAATGAATTTTTTGTCTTCACACCTGTCTAATAATATGTGTGTGTGAGG